>NC_058134.1:81798096-81823727 GCF_016433145.1 Gracilinanus agilis
CTCTGTATCTTATTTACCTTTTCAGGTTTCTCTCGATTTTTGTGGTTCGATATCAAACTTTCCATTCAGCCCTGGTCTTTTCTGTGCAAATACCTGGAATTCTTCAATTTTGTTGAATGCCCATACTTTCCCCTGGAAATATATAGTCAATTTTGATGGGTAGTTGATCCGTGGTTGCAGGCCCAGCTCTCTTGCCTTTCTGAATATTGTATTCCAAGCCTTACGGTCTTTTAGTGTGGAGGCTGCCAGATCCTGTGTGATCCTGATTGGTGCTCCTTGATATTTGAATTGTCTCTTTCTGGCTTCTTGTAAGATTTTTTCTTTTGCTTGAAAGCTTTTGAATTTGGCAATAATATTTCTAACCGATTTCTTCTCTGGGTCGAATATGGTGGGTGTTCTATGGATCCTTTCGATGTCTATATTGCCCTCTTGTTGTAGGACTTCAGGGCAATTTTGCTGAATAATTTCTTTTAGTACGGAGTCCAGGTTTCTATTAATTTCTGGGTTTTCTGGAAGACCAATTATTCTCAAATTGTCTCTTCTAGACCGGTTTTCTTGGTCTGTCACTCTCTCATTGAGATATTTCATATTTCCTTCTATTTTTTCAGTCTTTTGACTTTGTTTTATTTGTTCTTGTTGTCTTGAGAGATCATTGGTTTCTAATTGCTCGACTCTAGCCTTTAGGGACTGGTTATCGGCTATAATCTTTTGGTTTTCGGCTATAATCTTTTGGTATTCCTTTTCAATCTTGTCATTTCTGTTGTTCAATTTGCTTATCAGTTCATTTGATTTCTGAGCCTCACTTTCCAGTTGCAAGATTCTACCTTTTAAGCTGTTATTTTCTTGCCAGATCTCTTCCATTTTCCTCAAAATCTCAGTTTTGAACTCTTCCATAGCTTGTGAGGAGTTTTCCTTATTTGAGGAGGGTCCGGATGCTTGTTTGTTCTCCTCCTCTGTTTGCTCGGTTGTCTGGATTTTCTCTGTGTAAAAGCTGTCGAGTGTTAAAGACTTCTTCTTTTTGTTATTATTCTTTCTCTTCTGAACCTCCTGATGCTGATGCTGAGTAGCCATCATTAGCCCAGCAGCTTCTCAGCTTTATCCTCGGGCTCAGTGTCTGTTCCCAATCTATTGGCTCCTGAGGTCTGAAATCTGGTTTTTTCCAAGGTCAAGCCCCCTGGTGGGCCCTCTTGCTTGATCCTCTGCTGGAGGTTTCTTTACAAGTCTCAGGGCGCTACTTCCACAGTCGTATACCCGTCTGCACTGGTTCCCCACTTAGGCTTAGTTCTGCCTCCACCCACGCCTCTCTTCAGCCGGCACTCTGTGCGCCCAGAGTCCTGCTCCGGCGCGCGCGCTCAGATTTCGCGTGCTTTTTTTGACTTAATGGGGTCCTAAGTCTTGCTGCTGTCAGGAACAGGTCCCGGAGCTGCTGATGACTCGATGGGTGCCCCAAACTTGCTCTATTTCTTTTTAGCTGGGTTCGGAGCTATAGGTGAGTGTGGAGGGGGTGGGGGTGGGGCGGTTGCTCAGCTCGCGATTGAGTGAGTGAGAGCCCTTTTTAGCTTGGAAATGTCTCGATTCCACGTACCTTCCACGCTGTGCCCTGTTGTGGGGTTCCTCCGTTCGTCTGGACTTGTTTTTATGTCCCCTTGAGGAGTTTTGTATGTTTCGGTCAGGAGAGGTTAAGAGCTGCTTCTTACTCTGCCGCCATCTTAACCCGGAACCCTTGTTGCTGGTATTTTAAAAATTGCTTTCTGGACCTGTCCTCCCTATTCTGTGATTCTTCCTGCCTACTTCTGTCCCTCTCTTCCTCTTCCCATTTGCGCTGCTTTTGGCGCTGGAGATCCTCCCTCCTGAACCGCTCCACTCTTTCCTCTGGGGTTTCTCGTGAATTAAAGACTCGTTCTGCCACCTTGAGGAGATCTGAAAGGGGCTGGTTAACAAAGTCATCCAGTTTCTGGAGTTTCCTCCAAATGTCAGAGGCTGCTTGATTAACAAAAGCCAAAAGGACTGCAGTTTGGCTAGTAGGGGTGGTGGGATCCAGGGGGGAATAGATCTTAAATGCCTCCTGGAGGAGCTCTAGGAATGCTACCGGGGTCTCATCGGGGCCCTGTCTTATAGATTCAATTTTAGCCAAATTAGTGGGCTTATGAGCTGCTGCTCTAAGCCCGGCCAAGAGAGTCTGGCTGTAAGTTCGGAGACGCTCCCTACCATCATCAGCAGAAAAGTCCCAGTCCGGGCGGTTGACAGGAAATACAGCAGCCAGGCGGGCAGGGTCCATGGTGGGCCAACCATCATCACCAAGGACTAATTTACGTCCCTCAGCGTAAATACAGTCTCGCTCCTCCTAAGTGAACAAGGTGCGGAGGAGCTGCTGGCAATCGTCCCAAGTTGGACTGTGGGTCAAAAAGGTGGATTCTACCATGTCAATAAGTTTCTGAGGTTGCTCTGAAAAGGGCGGATTTTGGTGTTTCCAGTTATAAAGATCACTAGAGGTAAAAGGCCAGTATTGATGAATTAGGGGACCCCCTGGGACCATTGGGCCAACCGTGCGAACTGGGAGGGCAGTGATCGATGATGGGGCATCAGGAATAAAGGCACGGTGGTCCCTTTGGTCCTGTCCCCAAGTGTGGTGGGCAGGGGGAGAGGAGAAGTCTGCCAGAGGGGCTACTGGTGCTGCCTCATTACCTATATCCTGTGGAGGCAGCTGGGGATAAAGGGCAGGTGGTGGGTCTCCTGGTGGAGGGAGCACCGGGGGATCTGGAGGGGGGTCATCTGGGGTGGGCAGAACGGGGGGCTCCGAACCCTTATCTGAACTGGAGCTGGGCTCTTGGAGCCGGGTAACCAGGGCCTGGGAGGGAGTGACTGTGTCCTTGCTGGTGTTAGACTCATCTACCAGCAAGCAAAGCCAAGGTGGGGGATCCAAGACTAAAGCCTGCCAGGTTAAAATATACGGCACTTGCTCTGGGCGCCCCTCCTTACCCAGGAGTAAAACCCTACTCCAAACTGCCAAAATAACAGGCTGTTGCCATGTCCCACCACGGGGCCATCCAACCCCAAAGGCAGGCCATTCCGAATTACAAAGGTTCTGCAGCTTTCCCTTTCTCACTGACAAGCCTAATGCATGTGCACGGGTTCTGAAATCTGGATAGTGACTGAGGACCAGATCCAAGGGGTCGAGTGGCTCTGGCCCATTTTAGACCAATCAACAAGACACAGACAAAGGACAATACAAAAGACAGACAAACAGAATGAAAACAAAAAATTCTCTTTGTGGATCCAAACAAAATTTGAGTCGGGGATGGAGCCTGCTTGGGGCACCACCCCACTCTCCCGGGTGTCCTTCCAAAAAAACCCAGCTTCCTGCTGCTGCCTGCGACGCGTCCATCACTGGACTTCTCTGGGAAAGTTCCACCAGAATACCCCTGGCTTCCTGGAACTTTTCCCCCAGGGAATCAAACCCTGACCTTCCCTCCCTCTCTTGCTGAGGGAGTGACCTGCGCTCACCTACACTGAGCGACTTCCTTGTGCGCTCCCTTATCCCGAAAACAGCAACTTCCTGCGCTCTACACGGAGCGACTTTCCCCTCCCGCTCTTCGCAGAGGGAGTGCCCTGACCTTCCCCCTCCCTCATGCCGGGAATGGAGCTTAAAGGGACTCCAACCCTTTAAAGTTACGATCCAGATTTTTTTTTTCCTGTCTCCACAGTTTCCAACGACTTCCCCCGCCCTTATCCGGCCTATCCCCTCTCGAGGAATAGAAACCTCGGCGTGAACTGGTCCCATTCAGAAACAGGTGGAAATTCGGACACAAAGCTGTTGGGGGTGGGGGTGGGGGTGGGGGAGTGTCACCCCCCCCCCCATTGTCCCAGAACGGAACAGGCCCCAAGACTTGACGTAGGATGGCCTCTATAAATCCGAGGCAGGGACATCCACTAAGCCTTATGCCTTGGGAGTCCTCAGTTTCCCCATCAAATACACAGTCACACACCATACACACACCATTCACTGCTCACCTCTGGAAGTCGTCGTGGAACCTAGGAGAGAGCTTTCTCTGTGTCAGTTGTCCCCACGGGGTCGCACACCATCCCGGACGAGCCCCTATATGTTAGGGTTCAAAATGGGTGGCCTCCAGAGGAACACATGAGACAATGCAATCAAAGCAGGAGAAAGCTTTATTGCCAGTACGCACTGGGGAAACTCAGCAAAGAGAGTCCCAAGGGGTGCATTCAGAAGAGGGAATATATATGTTTCTAGGATATAGGTGCCTTTGTTTTAGGGTTAGCTAATAGCTAGACAGAGGGAGTAGGGATGCTTCCAGGTGCCACAGGATATGATTCTTAATTTTCAAGGCTGTTCCGTTTAGGAGCTGTGTCCCTGGGCTGTCAGCCAGGAGTTGTGTCCCTGGAACCTTGAGTCAGAGAGATAACTGGCCTGCTTGGACAGTGTCCCTGGAACTTTGAGTCAGAAAGATAACTGACCTGCGTGGGCATGACGTTATCCAAAACCCCCTGCTTAATTGCCAAGTTTAGCTTTTTGGCCATAATATTCTTATAAGCTATAGTATTTCTATAAGCTTTTTGCTATAACACCAGGAAAACACATGTATTTGAATACACTTTCCTTGAGTTCATGATGTATCACACCCCTGGACAACACATATGTTTGAATATATTTTCTTTAAGTGTATAACATTTCTCTTCAAAAATTTTTTTGCTTCCCAAATGCTATGAAAGATAGCATCCCTAATGACTAATATAAATCTAAAAGTATATTTCATGCTATGTTTTTATACCTATAGATGTGAACCAGATTGGTAGGTCAACTCCTTGTGATGAAAGAAACTGTTATTCATTTTTGTCTTTGTATCCCTAGAGCCTACCATACATACTGGTTGTACTTAGCAAATGATTGCTGGAGTTGGTTGACTAATGTTAAATTTGAAGAGAGGTGGCCCAAATGCAAATAGGGCAATTGACCAACTGCCAGTGTTTAAAAATGCTGAAATTTCATTGATAGATCGATAAAATAATAAGTTTCATCATTTGAAGGCCAAGCAAGCTTCTGGTGATCCCATTCTTTGACCTGATTTTGGTCATGCAGACTCATTTTTTGAGATCAGTCTGGTAATTTGACCTTTCCTTTTCTGGGAGGACTTGCCCCAGTTGATTTCAATGATATCCTCTTTAAGAACAAATGTTTATTTTCATAATTTAAAGGAATTTTGGAATGTTGAACTTTGGGGAATATTTTTCTCAAATAAAGAGAACTAGCACCATGGGATGGAAGTTGCAAAGATGAAAGCTTAGAATTTTTCAAAGAAAAAAAGAAATTTCATAATAGAGCTATCCTACAGGGGAATAGGCTTAAGGAAAAGGTAAGGCATTCACCCTTATTAAGTACCGTCTTGCAATAACCATATGTTGGTTACGGTGTGGAGTGTATACATTTTCATTTATGAGTTGGACTAGATAGCTCCTGACTTCCTTCCAACACTGAAATAATAATAGTTAGCATTTATATAACACTTAAAATTTTGTAAAATATTTGACAGATTTTATCTCATTTAAATCTTATAATAACCCTGGGAGGTAGGAGCTCTTTTTAATCTCCATATTTACAGTTGAGTAAACTGAGGCAGAAAGAGGATAATTGAATTAACAAAGCTTGTAAGTATCTGAAACCTCATTTGAACTCAGGTTTTCCTGACTCTCAATCAGGAAGATTTTGGGATAGTCTAAAATTTGAGGCCACCAAAGGCTATCAATACTGTCTATTTCAGGTAACAAGAGTAAACAACCCATCTCCTTATGCAGTTATGCCCCCATTTTACTGTTATTGTTTTACTTCACATTATTCCACCTTTATATATTCTATTTCTGCTTACTCTCTTACCTTGAATTCATGTAAGTCAATACTTATTTTGAAATCTTTCTCCTTTTTGGGTTCACTTCAGAAATTTCCTTGGGACCCTTAATTTGAAGGTCTCAGATTTTATTATTGTATGTTGCCCTGGATTTCTCCTTGATCCCTCATGTACTCTACTTCTTTATGTATTTATTTGGAGGCCAATTTTACCACTCATTTAAATTTTAGGTTCCTAGAAGTCAGGGATTATGTGATTTTTTTTTATCACTGGGCAGCAGGGTTTGTGGATTTGCTAATCTCTGCCCCCACTCCCATTAATGGAACACAGTTGGTTATTGTTTGTACAAAGAGGGACACTGAGGAAGAAACACTGAATGGTACAAATATTGCTGAAGGCGAAAAGGGGGAGATAAAAGGGAATGAGCATGAAACTAGTCTGTTCCCAGTCCTTTAGCAATTTCCTTTAGATGATACTTCACCAGCAAGTTCTTATACCTTTTGGAATGAGCCAGTCTGAGGGGTAAGTCATGAATAAAGGAGACTTAAACAAGAAATAATAGTTGTGCTCAGGAAGAGAGAGATTTGTAGTCATGGCAGCAAGTAAGGTAGGAACTAGGGTTTTTACAGAATAGAATGAAGAAAAGCAGTGGGGTGGCAGGCTCCTTCGGGAGCTGCCAGTAGTTGGCCTAATTCTAGGATATCATGAATGGCTGGTGTCTCCTTTCTCTACCAGTTGAATTTGTAGCTCAGAAACTTCATTTGAGTTTCTGGGTTTGAGCTTTCCTTTTGAAAATGGCCTGCCTACCTCATGGGGAAGGCATAAATTAGTAAAGGTCCAGTCTGAGGGAATTAGTATATTCACTTTTATTCCTTTCTAATACGATCATTACAGATGTTAAGTGCTATGTGTTTTTGTAAATAATCTCAATTGAAATATGATAGGGAGAGGAATTGGGACAGAGATTTTCCTTAAATGATTGGGGACATTGCAACCAAGAAATAGATTGCAAGCCAAGAAATAGATTGAGCAAGACAACATCAAACCCTTAGAATATAAGAGGAATGGGTGATAGAACTTATGAGACTTAAAGCCATAGAGGCAAGTTACAGGTCCTACCTTAGAGTCTGAATGAAATGCTAGAGTTATAACAAAACCCCCGAGCACTCTCTGGTGTTGTGATCCATGTTGTGATTGTTTGATGGATTTTCCCAAAGAACATTGAGCCTTGTACAGGAATGGCTTTAGTCACTGCTATTTACATCCCTGTTATTACACCTATACCCAAAAATGAAAAAAAAATAGCATCATCAACAACACTTGGTATTTATAGAGTACTGTCAGATTTGCAAAGTAATGTTCAAATATCTCACCCTTGTGAAGTAGGTACTATTATTCTCTAAATCTTATAGATGAAGAAACTGAGACAGATAGCAGTTAAGTGACTTGCCCAAAGTTACATATCCAGCAAATGTCTGAGGCTATATTTGAACTCAGATCTTCCTGACTCTTGGTCTAGCGATTTATTCACTGTGCCTCCTAACTGCGTCCATTTGGCATGATGATGACATGTAATAAATATTTTTTTATTTGGCTTTCCTAGCCAATCAGTCAACTTTTTAAACCTTCATGATCTCACAAGATTTTTCCTAACTTCCTGTATTCTTGTTTATCATGGTTATTCCAATTGTAGCTGGCTTTAAATTTGAATCACTAATACAGTGATCATCTATGATCCTTAAAAATGTTTCTTTTTTAATTGATTTTCCTTTATATATAAAAGAATACTAATACATGTTATGTACAGAACACTATGTTGATTATTCAAGGAAATTAAAAAATAACCCTCATAATTGAGAAAGTGATGAAAAACATATTTAAATACATATAGATGATGTGTGTGTGCATATACACACACAAGCAAAAATATATGTACAAGATGGGATATATTGCAAATATAGAATAAACCTTCTTCAGACATCAGGGATCTACAGTGCTCCCCAAAGTTGTCTAAGGCAAGATTTTCAAAAGTCTTTCCACATGTTTTTTTCTCCATTCAGTCAGAACTGATTCAGAGAAAGAGTCATATTTTCAAATGGACCTGTTTTCAGACTATATTCTGAGCTTCTAAATATACAATTCTTATTTAGTGACATTAATAAATGATACATTTGGAAAGTAGAGGAAATAAATGTCAGGTGTCAGGAACTTCAAGAAAATACATCCAACTCTTTACATGTTTTGCATGAAACTAAATAAATACAACAGATTTTTAGGAATATTATAAAATTCATCACTAATTTACATCTTTAATAGAAAATTCCCAAATTTTTGCATTAGGTAAAAGTGATTTATTTCAAGTTATGTATCTTCCCTCATGCATTTATAAATTTTAAAGCAGAAATAGAATCAAGTTAGATTTTTCTAAATATAGCAAGGATATGTAGAAGTACTTAAAACTTAGAGCAAGTTGGTGAAGTTATTGGAGTGTAGATTATATAACATGCAACTTCAAAAAACAAAGCACAAATTTCATTCAACCTGAATAATTTGTTATGCTCAGTGTTCTGTTCCTGGGGCATCTAGACTGAGTTTTCTTTTCTGAAGTTACCATAGTTTGTCACTGGTTTCTTTACATTTGCTTTTGTGATCTCCCTCAGAAACCAAATCACATGTTTAGAAACACCTTCTGTAGTTTTATTACATCAATGGTAGTTATAAAGGAGAACCGGTAAACTGGTCTTTAGGGGAAACAGATTGGCAAGCTGGTCCTCATAAGTTTCTTATGGTTTCAAGGGTTTATCACAACAGGCATTTTACTCCAATTTCCTCCTATCCTCTATTCCATCTCAAAAATTGTACTCTAGGCTTTTTATTGGTGAAAGTTTTCTTATTTGTTAATTTGTTCATTCATTCATTCATTCATTTAAATTTTTATTTTTTATTTAAGTATTTTCCCATGGTTACATGATTCATGTTCTTTTCCTCCCTTTTTTTTCTCCTACCCCTCAGAGTTTTCATTTTTAACCAAAACTCAGGCACATCATGCTACTCTGAACAGATGCTATCTTCAACCCATATTGTTGTATAGCCTTTCAGGTCACTCTATTCTTACCTTCCATCTTGGGTTTTAGGACAGCATTCAAAGTAACAGATATTGCTATCTTAGTTTGCCTTTATATCCTGGAGTACCTGGCCCCTGAATATCTTGGGAAGGGCAAGGAAATTGCATTAGCTGACCAGTATGAACGTGGAGAGAGCTCATGCTTCCTCTTAAGTATAATGTTGGTGCAAATTGGTAAAGTTCTTATTAATAATAATCTAAGTGGGATGCGACCCTTGACAAATCCTTTTCCTCTGTTTTCCCCTTTCTCACTTAAATTTACCTCTTGATTTTGAATCTTCCCACATTGATATTCTTAAGAGAGACTAAGTAAAAAATAGTTGGTTAAAATTACCCTGCCTGACTCTCATCCAACCTCCAAAACTGCCTTCCTGGGACCAGAGAGAGAGGGAGGGGCTACATCAAAATATAGCCTTCCTATGTTAATACATTAGTGTATATATACAAATGGGATTCTGGGAAAGAGAGTCCTGGGGAGCAAATTCTAATTACACAATCGCCACTGTGATTCCATTGGGAAATGAGCATGTAGTGTAATTAGCAGATTAAACAGGTAAAGTTGTAATAAGGGACTAAAGCAGGTAAGGTGATAAGGTAGTTGTAATAGGGATAAGGCAAGTGGATGGGGTTTGTGAGTCCCTAAGTTGGTAGGTAGGAAAGGAGGGTGCAGTAGTGGAGGTGATCAGTTGAGGTGATAAGGAGGTATTAGGGAATGACTGAGTTTAGGGAAATATAAAACGTTGAAGCACAAAGAGCTGCAAAGGGAGAGGATGAGGTAATGAGCAGACAGCTGCAGCAGGGAGACACAGACTGGGTACATAGGTTTGAGACAGAGACACTGAAGGGAAATAGACAGCCCTTCAGGTAGGAGGAAGGGCATTTCTACAGACAAAGGTTGGGGCCAGCCAGAAATGGCTTGAAACTGACTAGAGCGCTTTCTAGTCAGTTTCTCAGGTTCACAAAGGAAGAGTCCAGAGGAAGTATTGAGATTACACTTCCTCCAAGAGGGAAGTCTCCAACTCCCCTCAGGAATTGGAGAAGAACTATTCCTTTCTCCCCTTCTTCCTCTTTTATTATTCAACTAATGATTTAGCCAAAGGTTTGATTAAATGACAACAGGGTTTATTGAGTTTCAGGGTTGATTGTAAAGGACAGAGGGATACAAGGTATCTTTAACAACTGCCTAGAAGAAGCTTCAGGTGGGGGAGGGACACAGGAATGTGAGACTGAGAAAGGACCTGCCCCACTCAGTCCTGGCAGCTTTTGTTGCCTTTAAGGTTAGGAAAGTTGCATACAGTGATTCAGGAGATAATCTGTATCAAGCATAAGTCCTACTTGACTATGGGGAAAACTAAGTCTACAAAGATTGACTGCTACCACCCAGATACACCCTTCTTCCAAAACCCACAGGAAATTCAGGAAGGGAAATGATGATTGGGATAAGGAAGGTCAGGGAGATCCAGAGGAAATAGCTAAGCTACAAATCTTAAGAGAAAAGCTGCAGAATCAAGGCCAGGTTTTCTGACTGAAGACTGAGCTCAGTTGACCCTCCTACTCTGACTGAGTCTCCAGAATCAACTGCCTCTAGTCAGAGTTCTAAACCCTTTTCAACTGTCAGAAATTCTGCAGTAAGGCTTTGCAGGGTTGATTTGCACCTTTTGCACCACAATAGAAATCTCCCAGATTTACATGCTAGTTTCCCCAATGAATCAGTACAATAATTATCTCTAAAGATATTTAACTAGAGGTACATACAATATTGCACTTTCTATGGGGAAATTGCAACAATTTGGGGATAAGAGAGAAATGAAAGAAAGAGAGCAAAACCAATGATTGCAAGGTGCATTGGCAAAAAGCCAATTGGGGAAAATTCCTTTTGGCATAAGAGTTTACATACAAAATAAATACATTCAAACCCCCACAGTTCAATTCAATATATATCAAAGTTCATTCTGGATCTTTTGTTGCAGTGTGTGCTTTCTGCAGGTTTCTTTATGGCACCTTCTCCAAACAGTTAACTTTCTTAATATGGGGAGGTAGCAAGTTTCTTATCCTAAAATTACTCTCAAATAAGAAAAAAATTTATAAAACTAGATTTTTATGACAAATATACAATCCTGCCCTGAGGAGGGTTTTGACAAATACATGGATTACCCAGGGATATATGACTGGGTTATGAGGTATTTGAATCAATTGTTAAAAGAAAATGAAAAACATAAAAAAAACAAACAAACAAACAAGAAAAACGTAATTTCTAGATGAAATATAAAATATCAAAGTCTCATGTGTAGAAATTCTAAGTAAGGAAGAATAAACCTATAACAGATCCTAGAATCAGGGCCTGATTAAAATGATTTATGTCCCACAAGCCTATAGTAGCAATTATGCACTTACCTAATCAGCTACCAGGACTATAGAAAATTGCCACACTATGAAGAGAGAGAAAAGGGACTAGATTTTGAAGCAAAAGGGAAATATTCCCTGGTCTGATTTTACCTTTCCTCTCAGAGATAGGGGAGCCAAAATGGTAGCAAAACCGAGATACTTGGTAAAAGTCTGGATCTGACACAAGGGAATCTTGCATCTGATGGTGCAAACAACCACTTTCTAGAACCCCAAAATAAGTTCAAGTCCCCTGTCTTGGCACAGAATCTCATCAATCCCACCAGGATTGGTTATTCTCCTTGACCTTGTGCTCCTAGTTACTGTGCAGTGGCTCTTTTGTGATCCTTTCTCCAGAAGTCAGACACAATCATTAATCAAAGTCCCATAATATTTAACAACCAATGGTAGGTTTCCATAGTTTAAAGTCTTTGGGTATGCATCGACATTAGGGCTAATGGACATTGTAAATTTATCCTAGTGGAAAATTAAAAAAAAAAGTTAACATTGGTAACATGTGCTTCAAGTACAAAAAATGAAAGAAAAAAGAAAACTCAAATACTATACAAGAAAAAACACTAATAAAATTAAGAATAAGTAAAAAAAAATATGTAGTTTACATTTCATGAAACACTGTGTTAGCAAAGCAGAAGCACAACACAAAAGTTTCTCACCCCCAAATGGGATCCATTTCCTTTTTAATTTGGCCATGATCCAAAATGTGAGTGCACATGATTTTCACCAAGTAAACCTCTGTACTGCTGATGAAAACGTTTTGGGTCTAAAGGATTTAGATCATTCTGGTGGAAAGGTAGAGTAAGCCAAAGAGTTACAAATGTAAAAACCATCCAGGAGCCACTAGGCTCCATGGGAAAATTCTCTACCCTAGAGCCATCCAGGGGTCCCCTGGGAAATCCTTCCCAACTCCCAGATGAGATTATAACTCATCATGGGTAACCAAGTCCCTTGGGAAACCTCCCTTCTCTGGCATGAGACTGTAACATTCAAAGAAGACATGTATTCATATATCCTATCCATTGCAATGTGGAGGCGAGGAATACAATAGTGAAAATCATTTCTGATGTCTCATTCATTACATTTTTATAAATGAAGAGGTAGGTAATACAATAGTATTATTGTACTTCACTTCAACTACTAAATGGACACAAGTCAAAGGTAGACAAATGATCAGTCAGAGGTAGTGGTGCTATTAGATATCTGAAAATCACTTCTGAAGACTTTCAGCTCATTAAATTCTCCAAAGGTTACATATAGGTTTTAACAGTTTTAATGGAGTCCATCAATCATCATCTATGTGACAATTAAAGGCAAAAAGGAACAAAAGGCCATATAGGTGACTTTGATGGATCTGTTGACAATCCCAGCATCCATAAGGACTTATGGTTTTGACATGGAAAAGGGTTTGTCCAAGTTATTTATGGACTTTTATAATGGTATTTTCTTCAGTCCAATTATAGGGGAGGAAACAAATAAAGACAATGCAACAGAACATATAACTCATGGCCAACACACAGTGCCGAAAATGACATAGCATAAGAGAAGATATTAGATTAAATTAATATGTGAACTTAAAAAATTCAATTTTAAAGCAAAAAATCGGCAAATACAATACGTGTGACTAGATATAATCACCCAGTGTCAATAGAAGGTTTTATATGTGAACAATCAATCCAAGAGTCCTTTTCTCCAGTTCTGATAGCTGTGTTACAGAGACTTCTTCACTATTTGGAGTGGAACAAATTGAAACAGTTAACATCAATAAGGCAATGGAGTCTGAAAAAGCTTACAAATTCACCTCCAGACTCATTAAGGTTCCTTTTCCTCCTGAGTATCATCCATCTAGATTCCTTTGGTCACACTTCTGGGATTCCCCATACTGAGGGGGTTTATAGCACTGAGCATAGTGAGGGCAAGCCCCATATTGGATATGTTGCAGAGTCTGAGTAGAAACTCCCTTCTGCATCTTGAGATTACTCAAGATATATTTAAGTTGTTTTTACTTGGGGAGGAATGGATAAATTTTAAAATATTCAATTGGTACAAGTACTCCCAAGAACAGTACTAAGGAAAAATTGTGAGCTGTGCGAGTTTGCTAATGCTCTCTGGGAATGGAAACGGATTGAGATAGGCAGATAACTGGGTCATGCTTGCAATTCTCCTTCCTGCCCCTAGCTGGCGCTACCCTAGTATGTACTGGCTAGGAGTAAAGTTAAGAGGTTTGTAAGAGTAACCTTCCTTCCCCTCCTCCCAGGGGTAAAAACGCCAGGGAGCCTCTTGCTTCCACTGCCACATGGGCAGGGGACTGCTGCTCCCCTCAATTTCTCTCCCCAGCTATGTGGTCAGGGATTTAAGAGGGTGGAAATGTCCCCTTAAGTAAAAGCCTTTAGGAGGCTAACTGTTACCTAAGAGAAATACCTGGGCACTCAGTTGTTAGCAATTTTAGGAAAAAGGGGATTTATACTTTACCCTCCACACAGAAAACACCTGGCAAGGACCCCCAGCCAGTGTGTTCAAGAGAAGTGGCAGCAGGCTCTTGGTGGCAGGCTTGACAAGGACCTCCCAGGCAATGTCTGATCAATGGTGGGAGGTAGTGGCAGCACTGGCAACAGCAGCAATAGCAACAGCAGTGGTGGGAGGAAGAGGAGGAACAGCGAGGGTGGCAGAGGCTTTTAAAACGAATCTTTTTGTCTATTAAAAAAAATTGCTCTACCAACTTAGAGAGGAGCAAGGGTCCTAAACTCCAGACTTTTTTGGTCACCAACAACATAACATTTAAATTAATATCCAATAACTCCAAGTATTATATTTTATAAAGTTTATTAATAATCACTTGAAATAGAATAAATAAAAAAAACAAAATTAGAAAGCAAGCTTTCCATGGCTGACAAAGCTTAAGTAAAAAACTTGTGGGTAAAATTCTTCTGTTTGACTCTCACCCAATCTTCAAAACTGCCTTCCTGGGAGCAGAGAGAGAGTGAAAAGCTACATCAAAATATAACCTTCCTGCATTAATATGTTAGTACATTAGTGTAAATATGCAAAAGGGATGCTGGGAAAGAGAGTCCTAGGTAGCAAATTCTAATTACAAAATCCTAAAATTTCAGCTATGGTGTTACTCTGCCTCCATCCATGGGAAATCTATCTCATTTGTAACAAAATCAAATATTTAAGCATAAATGTAATAGCTTTATGTAGATTTAGGGGCTTCTGCTTGTTCCATTCCAAACAGAAATTGGAGGCTGCACCAATTTTTTGCTGTTCATTACACACACACACACACACACACACACACACACACACACACACATTATACTTCACCACAGGGAATGATGATATGGGGGTAAGATAAGTACATGATCTAAAATTAAGTAATTGTAATTTTTTTCAATCTGCTTTGTCAGTGTTGTTTTGTATTATTCTGGTCAGTCAAGTAGGACTTAAAGAAGGAAAAAATGTAGTTTTTAGTCATATTTGAATATATTTTGACCCCAAACAAATTTAATATTGTGAATGAAAAGTCTTAGGTGTTATACATGCTTTCAATGAGTTAACTTGTCCCAGCTTACAAAATTATTGAGCAACTGCCATCTAAATGATCTACTTTGTAATTTTAATTAATAACTGAAAGGGTGAGATATAGTCCAAAGCACATGATAAAGAATCAGGAAGACCTGGGTTCAGGTTTTCCTCTGATACATGCTGGCTGTGAAGCACTGGGCAAGTCACATTCCTCTCAGTTATACTTTGTGATAATTAGATTAAGTCTACACTGCCCATCTTTAGATTTAATCACCAAAGGTGAGAGCACCTTCCAATTCTGGGAGGTCCTAAACCATGTGTGCTAGAATGAGTAATGAATCAGAATCAACTGACTGCCTCCTATGCTTTCTATGAGAAGCATCTATTGTGATTGGACACGCAGGCTAGGGGAAGGCACTGGAAGTGACACATACGTTACCCCTTTAAAAGAGGGAGTTGAGTGAATGAGGTGGCTTCTGATTTGGTGAAGGGGACCTGAGGGAGCTTTGCTGGTTCGTGACTAAGACTGTTCTACATGGTGAGTTTAAAGACTGAATCTTCCTCAACTTCTATTAAGAAACTTCCTTTTATAGACTCTGTGAATAAAGTTTGCTCCATTCACCTCTGGGCCTCAGGCCCTCTAACTCTTGGTTGAGGGTTAAGATCTACCTGGATTAATTAGGGAGATAGATTCTTATTTTCTTCCTCTCTCTCTCTTCTCTCATGTAAATAAACTTCCATAAAAGTCAATTTTGATTTGAGATTATTCTTAATTGAGAATTGATAATAGTTCAATCCTCTGGCGACTATCTTTAATATATTGAACTCATAAAACCCCTTTTTCACCCTTACAACCTCAAACTAAAAATTTTAGAATATTTACCAACATGCTTGGGTGGAGAAAGTTTCTTCACCAGTGCAATCAGAGGTCTAGGCAAAAATTACTAATTTTCCTATACCACTGTAGTCATAGGTGGAACATGTGAAATACAACTTTCCCCAAGTTAACATCTTTATCATCATCATCATCATCATCATCATCAACATCATCATCAATTCTGTCTTTGTCATCATGATCATCATCATTACCACAAACTTCATCATTAAAAAGGAACATACGCTATGGTGGGAAAAGTGCTGGAATGAGGCATTAGGAGACTTTGACTGGTGCCACAATTCGTGAAAGTTGTATGACTGGTCAAATCGCTCAGCTTCAGGTTTCCCATCTCTAAAATGTAGATTACATTGAAAGTAAATCCCTTTTTAATGACTTGAAATATTCATAGTGAGGAAAACCCCTTACAAACCAGAGATGAGTTCCTATTCTATAAAAATAAATTTTTGGGGTCACAATATCAGGTGAGATGAGATGCCATATAGAGATGATGTCTTATTTTATCAGATATTCAGAAGCCCAAAAGTATGGGGTCTCAGAGATGTAAAATAAGTTAGTAATTATCTTGTTAAAATTCCAGTTCACTTTAGGAATGCTTTCCCTTGATAGGTGATTTACTTAGATGTCACCAATGCCTTGGAGTTCATTACCTTATGATTAACTTAATCCATTATCAGAAGATTCTTGACATTTGATTTTTTGTTAGTTGTTTTATTAAAAGACTACTTTATCGACATATAGCTCTCATGCAGGTATCTTTTGTTCAGTGGAGATTGAACTACCTGATAGAAGTAACTAGAGTTACTGATAAATATCTATGAACTTAGTTCTGACTCCAAGTAGAATCTACCAAGTGATTTGCCTAGCCAAATCTATTTAGCTGAGATGCTTGGATTTATAAGACACTCTAATTCTCTTTGCCCATTTCAATATGAAGTTTCTCAGCCCCCCAAATCTGTGGGTTAGCTGATAGTTGGGCTTTTATTGTTTACATAGTTCCAATTTTCTGGGACCATGTAGACATGTAGCTTTATTCCCTCAAGGAAATGAAAATGGGGAGTCAGTGGGTATCAGGGATGTCTGTCAAATTTGTGGGTATATCATCTACCCTTTTGGTGTTAATTAATACACATATAAATCCATATTTGTGCATATCCATCCATCCATTCATCCCTCCATCCATCAGTCTATCGATCTATTGATCTATCTATCTGTCTGTCTGTCTATCTAACTCTCTTTCTCTCCCTCCCTTCCTCCTTTTTCTCTTTCCTCTTCCCTCACTCTCTCCCTTCCTCTAGGCAGTTATGTCATATAGTAGATAGAGTGTTAGGCTTGAAGTCAGAAGACCTGAGTTCCAATCTGACTTTTTTACTTATTAAATGTGTGATCTTGGACGAGTCACTCAACCTTATTTGTCTCTTTTTTCTCATTTATAGAATAAGCTGAAGAAGGAAATGGCATACCACTCAAATATCCTTGCCAAGAGACCCCAGTGGGGTCACAGAGTACAACTGAAAAAATGACTCAACAGAAACGATCTACATACATATATTCATGTAGCTTATACATTATCCAATATATTGATTAATGTGATATTTGGTTTTTGTACCTTGATATCCCCAAACTCACAAGAACAGCAGATAATGTTGCAGTTGCAGAAGATAAGGTACCTGGACTTTGATCTCTTTCCTCCAGAAACTTGCAATCTCAATGATCAGTGATTTAGGAACTCAAACTAGCACAATGACACACATTGGTCCCAAACCAGTCTTGCTGTTCCTACCATACAGGTTTCTATCTCTCATCTTGGGTGTTGTTTGTATTGGCCTTTCTACATACCAAGACTGCTTTTCACCCTCAACTATAAGTGTTGGAATTTTTATTCTAATTCATAGCTCAGCTGATCGTCCAGTTCCTAGTATTCCACTCATAAAATTATATTTAATTGCAAACATTTGTTATTTCCTTATCTGTATACATTTCTCCTTCATTTTCTTTCCCTCCACTTACTCTTTAGTAGAATGTTAGTTTTCAGTGAGCAATAAATGTTAAGAAAGGGTCTTTTTAACACCAACTACTAGTATAGTGACTGGAACATAGCACATAGGACTTAGTAAATGCTTGTTGAACTGAATTAAATTGAAAGGTGACTCAGAAACACTTTCTTTTGAAAATAAACATTCCCCTAAGGGAGATCTCTTCTCTCTTGAAGGAAACTTTAAATAAGTGAGCACTTTACTTCCACTGGAAGCACACTTGACTCTTTGGAGGCTGGAACTCAATCCATTTGCAAATATTGGGTCATATTTCCCTTCTTGTATCTATGGTAATACTCTTAATGCTGTGCCCAGCATTAGTTTATGAAGGAATCAATGGGGCTTGCAGCTTATTAAGCGTCTTGGCTTTTCTTCAGCAGTTAATCAAGTGCGAAAGCTATTCATTGCTTCAGAGACCTCGAGTCATGAACATTATCCTCTTAATTCTATGCAGAAGATGAAGACCCCAAGAGGATAAGTTTTAATATGAACTTAATATAGTCAGAAAAGCAAGGGGAGAGGGTGGTGACATGTAAATGGAAGCATTGGGGACACAAGATTAATATAGTCCAAAAATAAAAATCATTTTTTTGGTAACAGAAACAGACTGTTAATATGTATCTTAAATATACCATAGACACATTGACATAGGTCAAGCTCTTTAAGAGGAAGTTGGGGTTGATGGGGAAGTAGAATATGTTTTATTTCTAATTATATTTTAACCTTTGGGGGGAAAGTCTTCAAAGGGAAAAAAGGGTAGATAAACAGAAAAAATATATTTGTGTGGGTTGTGTTTATCCTTTAGCAAACACAAGGGAAAGGCCATCATATCTTTTATTGAATAGAAGATCTAAGTAAGAAATAATTAAGTATCAATTAAAAAAATAAAACAGATAGGAAACTGACAAAGTCATTGCTGTATACTGGGCGAAAGTGGAATGAAATGGAGAACTTCTGATCTGAAAGAATGAAAGAGACTCAAGAAATCACATTATGTCTATTTGAAAAGAGAAGCCTCCTTCCCAGCTTATTGAAATAGAGAAAAACCTTTCTGTGAAGGATTAGGATATAAAGAGACAGTTTAGATTTTTAAATCGCCATGGTGAATCTGAGAAGAATGGCATCTTTGTTCTTTGCTTTAAAGCTTATGGAAGTAATAAAAAATTTAAAAATAGGCACATACACATATGTGTATAATAAATATATGGATATGAAAATATAATTTTTATAAGCTAGAAGAAAAGTGAATAAGATAAAGGAAATAATAGGGCCTATTTCAGGAAAAAACAACTGTTTTGACCTCATTTTCCTTTCTGAATATATCCCTTTTCCCTAAATATTCTATTCCTTGTAACAAAGAGTACTTTTAAAAACAGGAAGAAAGGGGCAACTGGGCACCGAGGAGGCTCAGTAAATAAAGGCCCAGCACTGGAGATGGGAAATCCTGGGTTAAAATGTGACCTCTTCCTAGCAGTGTGACACTGCCAAGTTACTTAACTTCCATTTCCTAGCTCTTACTGCTCTTCTGCCTTGGCAGTGGTGCATAGTATTGTTTCAAAGACATGAAATAAAGGTCTTTAAAAAAAATGAGGAGCAAAAATAAAAACAATCAGTTCAACAAAACTAACCAGTTTAACAATGGCCTCTAACAGCATCAACAATAGTTATTTCCTTCATTTCATTGAGTTTTTCATGAGTACTTGCTGTGTGCCTTAAACAGTGTTACTAATTCTCCTTTTCATAAAAGAAATAAAAATCTCTTTCAAGATTAGAAACATTTCTGGTTTAAAAGGAAACATTTGAGTAATATTAGAAAGAGTCTTCCCCTATGCAACCCTGCAAACTTGAGGGATTTAGTCTACAGTCAAAATCTATTGTGTACTTTAATTTTGTCCACTTAAAATATATTTTTAAGTCTACCAATGTTTTCATATAGAGTTTAAACATTTTTTCCTTACTCAGTTGCAATGGAATTTTCCACTTAAATTCATTATACTAACTTTTAGTTTCATGAATATTTTTAAATGGATTTTTGATGTTGATCATTCTTTTTAATTGAATTTGTCTAGGACAAAAACAGATGGGAAACTTGAGATAGAATGATTTTATATAGCTATTGTATTTTGGAATTGTACATTACTGATAGACCATAATGAGACTTTATTCTGTTGTGTCAAATGAGGCTGTGTAGGATAACAATGTATTTATACTATTTCCACAGTAGAATTCTAGGTATGGGTTTCACAGCATGAAGGCAACTGAGGCAATTTGATGCCTAACATTGTTGAATATGTACAGAATTTTGCCATTTTATTTTCTTTACTCTCTTATTTCTCTGTTTCCCTGGAACCTCACACAATTATTGAGTTTTTGTTTACTCTAATCAATTATTTCAGATCAACTATTTGCCATCAGCTCAGAACAGGATGAATGTTTTATTTAATCCTGTTCTGAGTAGTGAAGTTATAACTGATTTTGGAAAGTGAAAAAATTTGAAAAGCAAATAAATTGATCATCTTTTTTACCAATAAATGAAAAAGGGCTAATTCAGCAGGAGTCTCAGCTGCCATGGAAGAATCAGACTGACTTTATGGTCATTGATTTACTTGAGTAAATGTTATATATGCTTCTATACATGTTATATATATACATATATATACATATATATATATACTGTTATAGGTGTATATATGCACAATAAATATTATAGTGAAATAAACAGGTCATACCAATCCTACAATCAAAAATCAAAGTGAAACTAACAGGAAAACAATAATGTAAGATAACCTTTTACAATGAACTTGTCTTTCTTCAGAGGAGAGCTCTCTGGGTGATTATTTGATTCATAGGTTGCACTGACGTGCTCTGAACCAGTGGAAAGGTTCGTTTTTTTGACAGTGAAATGTTCCTTGAAAGAAAGTTAAATAGTGTGAGAATGACACCTCTTTAACCTGTCATTCTATATAAGAACAAGTTTTAAAGGGATGACAGAAGACAAAACATCTGGACTGAATCCTTCTTAGAATTCTAAAGTTTCAAAACAAGTTCTTTTGCCCCTAAATTTTATATCTTTTGTTATCTTCTAGCTTGAATAACTTTACTTGTTCAGGAAATTACCAAGTCCATACAAAATAATTATAACAAATTGTCAGCTTATATTTGGTTCGCCATGTCTTTTTGGCTTGAAATCTTAAGCAAATAATATGACACTCTAAATGTTTAATAACTAGTGGTCTGATTAAAGAATATACTCATGACAATATTTTAAGTTTAATTTCCATTATCATTTTCTCCACCATTTTCTTCAATATGGATGATCAACACAGCAATAGATCAAGTCCTAATTTGTATTTGCCAGTTTCTGAGGTGTAAATGTCTTTTTTGAAGATGTAAAAATTGTCTCTCACATGCTGATTTGAGCTGGCTCTGTCATATCCATGGTCATTGTCATGAGGTATTGGTACTCTTGAAATGGATCATGGAAGGTATGATTTATAAGTCTTTAGGCTTATTAGACTTATTTTGTGACACCAAGTAAAGTCACTAGAAGCATTTCTATAAATGAATGCTTAAAATGTTTTTAAACATTGTAAGAATAAAAAGAGCCAGTACCTGATGTTATGATAGAAGGGAGATGGAGAGTCTATGATGTGAGTCTTTCTTCCAGCTTTCCCCTGGGATGGAATATACACTGGAAGATTTTGAGGGGGTGTTACCCTAAAACTGAGTGACCTGGATGGTCGTGCCACCCCATAGGAGTTGGGGGCAAGAATTCCCTATAAGACAAGGTATGTGGTACCCCAATCTGATTCTATATAAGGATGGGGTTCACGCAAACCTCCCCATCAGTTAAATTCACAGCAGGTGGTCAGCTGGACCAAGCTGTGGTTCCCTGCCCTCTCGTTGTCTCTCAGGCACTTTGGAAAGCTGACTGATGAATGGCTTTTATTATTCACAATTCAGGGATTGGGGAAAGGGGTGAAGGGCAGAGGGATTTTGGGGTGCCCTCTTCTCTATTTCTATGGGATCTATCACTAGGGTGGGAACCTTTGGGGTTCCCACTTCTAAGCTTCTTTCCCTGCCCCTTCTCTTTCTTTTTCTGTTTCTATCCTTTTCTGTTTCTATCCTTGACTGAAAGGGGGTCTCTCAGCAATGTTGGGTAATGGGAGAAGGAGATTAAGAGATTGCTCCAAAAATGGAGTCCAAAAATTTAGCTGACTTGTGGTTGAAGTCTTGATGGGAGAGATGCAATGGAATGGCTTTGATCAGGGAATCAGGGTTTCAATATCCAAAGTCCTCAGGAAGCTCTCAGGATTGGATCCGAGCTGGGATGTCCTCCTCCTCTCTCCTCCCAGTCGTCCGCCAGAAGACCTCTCTCCTCTTTCTTTCTCCCTTCGGAGAACTCTCCCAGAATCCTCCTGGTCTCAACTGTCAGTAACTGTCACCAATTGCCTTCTTCTGGCTCCTTTTATCGCATCCCCCTTGCACAAATCCCATCTTTACAACATCCAAACCATCTTTCTAGCCATACTCAGTGGATCCCAAGGCTATACATGTATTCAGACCTCATCTTTTCAGTCCCTTATCACCACCCACTTGCTGGATATCTACACTTACAGAATAATATTAATTTTAATAGTGAACATTTATATAGTTCACTAAGGTTAACAAAGCAGTTTACATATGCTAAGTCATTTGATCCTCACCACAACCCTGTGAAATAAGTGCTATTATCCATATTTTAACAGATGCACAAAATGAAGTTCAAAAGTTAAATTTCTTGCTCAAGGTCATATTAGCTTGCAGGTATCTTAACCATCCCTCATCTTTATGACTGTGTATCATATGCTCCATTGTTGTTCCCATGTTTTTATTGTTCAGTCATTTAAATTATATCCAACTTTGTGACCCCATTTGGGTTTTTCTTGGCCAAGACATGGAAACAGTTTGCCATTTCATTCTCCAACTCAATTTACAGATGAGGAAACAGAGGCAAACAGGGTTAAGTGACTTGCCTACAGTCACACATCTAGTAAGTGTATGCCACCAGATTTGATCTCGGGGAAATGAGTCTTCCTAACTCTAGTCCTATGCTCTATTCACTTCACCACACCAATTCTATGCCCTGTTCCAAACAAATGGGATGTCCAATACATAACCTGTTACAAAAACAGAATGCATTATTTTTCATTCTAAATTTGATCTTTTAAAAATATATAATTCCCTGTTTCTGTCAAGATTTATCTAATCTTTTACATTCAAAATCTTATTCTTTCTCTTAATTTTTCATTTTCATGTTTTCCATATCCAATCAGTTACCAAATCGTATTCATTCTAACTTTGCAACATTTTTTTAACCTGTCTTCTGAACTCAGAGAGTCCACATATTAGCTCATATTATTTTCCCCTCTGAACAATATGATCTCAATAGTCTTCCTATAGGGCAGGGGTCAGCAACGTATGGCTCTCGAGCCATATCTGGCTCTTTTGAGGGCCAGATATGGCTCTTTCTGCAGGAGCCATAAAGTCAATTTTTTTTCAGGTGCTGTTACAGGAGCATGCACTGTTTCAGGAGCTCGCACTGTGAGCACTGTACAGCTCTCACGAAATTACATTTTAAAAAATGTGGCATTTATGGCTCTCACAGCCAAAAAGGTTGCCAACCCCTGCTATAGGGGTTCTAGCTTCTACTCTTCCTTCTTCAATTCTTTATCCATACTTGGAGAATAAATCAGACCCTAAGTTTTTGTTTTTTTTTAATCTCCTAGGAATTCCTTATAGAAATTTAGTTTACAAGCAAAACTTGTCTTTAGAGAACATACACTAGAAATTTACATATGCCTTTTCTCTCATTTCCTCATTGATTTTGCACATTTTTTCCCAATCTATTTCCCCTCCATAAAATTACCAATGTAAGCTCCTTCAAGATGACCCTTTACAACATCTTCCAGGATTTGTTTTTGAGACTTGAACATATTCTTCCATTCTTCAAACCTGCAATTTAATTCAGTTGATTGTTTCTCCATTTGTACAGTGTATGTATATTTTTCCTCCTTTCTTTTCCCCATATGTATATGTGTTTTCCCTCTCATAACCTTAAACATTTTTAAACAATCTGTAGTTTTGTAAAATCACCACCACCAATACTAATATAACAATAATAGTAAAAATAATATCTGGCTTATATATATCACCTAATTTGTGTGCTAGTTGCTTTTCAAATATGTCAAGAACTTTGGGATATAAATGTTAATAACAATACTAGTGTTGATATTCCCATTTTATACATGAAGATACTGAGACAAACTGATTAAATGACTCATCCCAGGCTATACAGTTAGTGACTGAGGTTGTATTTGAATTCAAGCTTTCCTGACTCTTGGCCCAGACCTCTATCCAGTATGACGTCTAAATGATTCTTTGAATTCTCTCCTATTTTTTTTATTAAAACCTTATTGATTCTTCCAGACTTAATGCAAGTGATTTATGGTGCATGAAGTTTTTTGTGATTATTCCAAATAGAAATGATCATTCACTCCTTCTGAATATAGCAATTTAGGGTTACATTTCTGGCTTTCATATTGAACCCTTTCTCTACCACTTTGACTTCAAGTTATTTTGTATATTTTTATTCTTCTTTCCTCAGCTGTAAATTATTTGAAGGTAAGAAATATACTTAAAAGATTTTGACATGATGCCTACATCATCAACAAAATTTCATGAAGACTATGCTTAATTTCACCAAACGAATACTTTTTCTTTAAGAATTTAATACTTCATTTACACAAAACACTTAGTACTTAATTTCAAAGTCTATTATTCAAGTTCAGTGTGGATATTTTGTACCACATGACCCATTGGCATCTGGTAAAAGCTTTTGTAGATATTTTTAGAATAATATATTCAAATGCAAAAAATAACATTTAAGAGAAACCAAAAATATCCAAATAAAATTATCAAAGGACAAAAAACCCCACAAAGTTCAGAGAACCCAGGCAAAAAAATGTTTTATTAGAGAAGTGCCTACAGCAAAGATGTCAAATATAGAGCTAACAGACAAGAACTAATTAAATTTTAATTGTGAATTTTTTTAGTAAAGGAAATAAAAATATGACAAAACAGATGATATTATACTTTAGATATGCAGCCTATAGGGATCCTTATGTCCCCTATTTCTATTTGAATTTGACATTACTATTGAGAGTTATGGTAAGGAATGTCCTATGTTTTCTCTCCCTATTAGAATATAAGTTCCCTGAGAGCAAGAATTGTGTGACTTTTGTGTTTGTATCCAAGAAATAAATTCAGTGCTTGCTTTTCTAGCACTTAAATGATTTTTTGTACATTCTTACAAAAAAGGAAATTGTCTCAAAAATTAAGCTTACTGCAAATGCTTGTGCCTTTCTCAATTTTAAAAGTTAGCAATATCCTTAAATTCAGCTGGAAGTATTTCAGGCAGCAAGTAATTTTTCTGTCTCTATTCTGATTAGCACCTGGCACAACATGGATTGAATTAAATGATAATTTTTTTAAAAAATCTGAACTTTTCTTAGCACTTTAGAGCCCTGACTACAGCATTGCTTTGCAAGTCTTATCCTAGGAGTCTGGGTATTGATATGTAAATAAGATGAGAAGTGTCCAAAATGTTTCAGAATTCTGCTGTCACTCTTTGTGAAAGGGCTAACCAGAAGCAGAAGGAAAGAGTGGTAGGGGGGAAGGAAAAAGAGAGAGAGAGAGAGAGAGAGAGAGAGAGAGAGAGAGAGAGAGAGAGAGATAGAGAGAGAGAGAGAGAA
>NC_058134.1:81824127-81940222 GCF_016433145.1 Gracilinanus agilis
GAAAAAGAGAGAGAGAGAGAGAGAGAGAGAGAGAGAGAGAGAGAGAGAGAGAGAGAGAGAGAGAGAGAGAGAGAGAGAGAGAGAAGGAGAGGGAGAGGAGAGAGGGACAAGAAGAAAAGAAAAACCTCAATATTCTGCTTTGCCAACAAAAATAAGATTTGTCCAAGGTCACGCTCCTGGGATGATCCTGTTTGCAATCCATCCATAACTCATAAGCTTTCTTCCAAAAGTAAAGTGTGAAAGAGTCTATACTTGTTTAAAAAAATGAATCAATACAACAAAATGACATACTCAAAGATTTTTGTAATTAAAGTTCCTTGGTGATTATTTGAATAAAAATATTTAAAAAGAAAATAAATGATCTTTTGGATTAAAAGAAAACCTTATCATATTCACAGCTATGAGTATACTTTATATCTTTCTAAGTTTGCTCCCATTGTTTATCTTATTTTTTCACATGGTATATTGGGTATCAGTATCTCCATTTTTTAGAAGAGGAAATGAGACCCAGAAAGGTTATTTGACTTGATTCATGGTCATGTATCCCATTGGAGATAGAATCAGAAATGTAAACCAGATTCCCAAGTTTTTCTATTTCATTTCTCTTTTTTCCTAACAACAAATTAATGCATTGTTGTTTATTGAATATTTTACAATCCACAAGGCTCCAGGCTAGGCACCAGGAAGCAGAGAAAGACATATAAGTACATCACATTTTCTGCTTGGTCAACTCTGAACCTAAGTAAGACAATGAGCTAAGCTGTGTATAAACACCCAAAGTACAAGCACAAAACAGTAAATGACAAGTGTCAAATCAGTGTACAGTCAATGAATATGGTTTGGGAAAATGTCATTGAAAAGGTAAGACTTGAATTGTGCCTAAAGAATGGGACAGAAAGAGAATTAAATAGGTGTGTGTGTGTGTGTGTGTGTGTGTGTGTGTGTGTGTGTGTGTGTAGTTACATATGTTGGTGTGTAGAGGTCTGAAGATACAGAACTATAGATTAGGGCAACAAGTGGCTCAGAGGCTCCTACCTCCATCTACCATGTTCCATTATGTGGTAACAACTTTCTGGCAGTTTCATGTATCAGCAACAAAGCTAAGAAACTGGAAGTGTACTACTAACACTAGTCAAATAGGCAGTGAGGTGGTGCAATGGCCAGTGGATTGTACACTGAGTCAGGGAGACTTGAACTGAGATTTGGCCTTAGAACCTTCCTGTGTGACCCTAGGAAAATCAATTAGCCTCTTTCTGCCTCCATTTCTTCCACTGCAAAATGTGGATATCAATAGCTCTTACTTCTCAGAGTTGTTGTGAAGATCAAATGAGATAATATTTTTAAAATGTTTTAATGCTGTGCCTGTCATAGTAGCTGCTTAATAAAATAATAAATATATGATTCCCTTCCTTCTCTCTCCGCACCACAGTTTCCACTGTTGTAAAATGAGTATAATAATGGGTTTGAGCCTTCTAAGGGTTGTTGCATCTGTGAAGTTATGATAAGTTAAAGCACCATGCAAATGTTAACAAGGATGAGGAAGAAGAAGGAGACGAAGAGGAGGAGGAAGAAGAAACAAACAGAATAGCTACCTCTATGTTAATATATCAAAGCTCATGAACTTTATTTACATGAAAGTTCTTCAGATCATAATTACAGCCTAAGTAACCCTCTTTTCACTTTACAACTCTAAAGTTTAGCATTCTATACCCTAAAGCCAAAGTAAGCCCCAAATCATCAATTAGAAGGAAAAATATGGATTTTTAAAGAAGCCATAGAAGGAGTGAAAAATAACATGTGAAAGCAGAGAAGAGGCAAAAAAAAGCACAGCAAAAAAATCTCTAGAAGAAAACCTGTCATAAAACACTTCCTGCAAGGAATATATTGCCCTAAGAACTGAACTATCACTGTTTTAAAATGAATGAGTGAAAAATGACTTTTTAGGACTTATTATGTTCCATGAACCATGGGATAGAAAGACAATAAAGCAATGTAGCCCCTGTTTTCAATTTTAATGAGGAAAGTCACCTGGTGTAGGTATATACGGCACCATTCTATGGTTTGGAAATGTACCACGTCATGTGGAGATCTAGCCCTGGGTAAGATAAGGTGCAAAGATAACTATCAGAACACAAAGTTCTGGGGTCCCAGTTTAGAGACCGAAATCAGTTGAAGGGGATTAAGATATCAAAATGGCTAGGAGGAGATATGGGTACTTGTTTAGGGGCATAATAAGGTAAAAATTTCACCTATTGAGGCACAATATCTGAGCATCCATTATCCATAATCCCATCAGGGAGGTTGAGGAAGATCCTTGGAATATAAGTTGTATGGTTTGGATCTGGCCCAGGGAAGTGACAACACATGACAATAACTGATATTCCTATTGGTGATGCTGAGTCATGCAGAGAAAGATAAATTATGTTCCTCCTACTGGGTCTGATAAATCAGAAAACTATATAATACATTTAAAATCCATGACAACTAACTGAAAAAATGCATGGGGTAAAGATTGTGCTAATGGGAAATAACCATTAACTCTGATTTTTTGCATTGTAAAGAAGGAGAGTATGGAGCTGTGATTTCATTCATGTTCAATCCTACCTATGTGGCAACTTTTTCTATTGACAGAGATGAGAGAACTTGAGGGTCGAGCATTTAAATAATTTGATTCACACACAGACATTATATAAATGTTACTTATTATTGTGGCTATGATTATTATTACCATCCATGATTATTCCTTTAGTCTGTTCATATCTGAGGGAGGGCTTGAATCCACATCTCTTCTATCTACTTTATCAATTAAACTTTAGGGTTTCTAGATACTATGAAGAAAGTATAACTTAAGTAAGCTTCTCTCTGGGTCTAAACTCTTTCATCTCCCCAAAGAGAGACCCCCTCAGGGAGATTAAAGTGGAAAATCATTCAATTAAACATAGTATATTATCTTTATGAAATTTCACTTTCTTAGAGAAAAATGTCTGCCTTTTTTGGAATCTCACCTATAAATATATTTCTTAACATAGAAGCTATTTATGGCTGATGGGGTCAAGTTCATAGTAATATTCTTTTCTGGTCTTAATAGCTTTCAGTTTACATTCTTACACAGAGAAAGGGAAGAGGTCTTTTAGTACCAATAATTGCAATGCAATTAAAGTTCTGTCAATACAGTATTGATTGTCTCAAAAATAAAATCAGTCTTACATTCAGAATTGAGTTCACATCATGCTAACCACTTGAACACTGGTAAACTTGCATTGTTTTCACCTGCATGTTTAACCCTAATATGAGACATAATATGAGTAGAAGCATTCCTAAATTGCATTTTCACCAGGAACAATATTTAACTAAGAACCTTACCATTTTACACTTGACCACGCTGCTTTTCTTTTTTACCCTCCTGATTACATTACTCTTATATTGTCCTCCATTCACCACAGAAGACCTGAAGGTTTCCTGTCAAACCTGACCCACAATAAGAATAATAAGTTACCTTAGTGAAATAATATCGTGTAGTTTAGAACCCTTTTTCAAGTGTCTTTCATCATTCTTTTATATCCATTTCTGGGAAGAAATCTAATATGATTTTTTGAAAGGAGCATAGGAAATTATAGAAAACATGAATAGTCATTAAAGAAAGAAATTTGGAGGCAAATTGTGTTTGCCTTCTATATATTTCCCCCAGAGGACAGAGAGAGACTGATGGAAGAACAATGAGTGTAAGTAGAGCACCTCTGGGTTTAGGGGAAAGAATCAGACAGACACACAATGCACCTTAATTAGGTTCTATTCACGATTCATGGTAAGACTGTGTGAAGGAGGCTTGCTGGTCTTCTTTATTGTCATATGGAAATTCAATTGGCTCCCATTTTAAGTGGGCTCCCCCGAAGGAAACTCTCTTTATCCTAAAGGAGGGTCTGTCTGTGTGTATCTGACAGTAAAGTCATATAGATAGAAGAGCTAGGAATGTACTGCAAGGAGAAAAAATCCAATTTGTTTCTTCTGATCTCTCTCTGAGATTACTAGTCTTTTCCCTTCAGTGTGTTCTTATCCCTGCTTTGTGTCCAAGTTCACAAGTCTGTTTCACTATAGGTCACGGGACTTGCAGCACACTGTAGGATGCTATCTTTGGAACTTGCTAGTTGATTGATGATGAAGATGTCAATTCACTATGTATCTCCTCCACTGGGGAGATGGTTACTCCATGTGTGGCCCTTGAATGTGTGAAGACAAAGCTAGATGATGGGAAAGCTTCTATTTCCACGTAGTTGCCATTTAACTAAAGGTTGTGATTGAAGGGATATTTGGGGAGAAGAAAGAGAATATGTATTAATTTGATTTATTCGTTTTGCAAATTGTGGAGGGGAAGAAAGGCTGACACAAGGAAGGACAAAAATTTAAATCAGAGCCTTGGATTTTCAAGTATAAGCTTATTAGGGGTAGAAATAATGCTTTATTTATGCTTATAGCACAAGCTGAATGATGATAATAGTAGTTGACTGATATTCTTTTACCGTTACAGACCAGCTAGTATGTTAACTCTTTCAATTCTGATAAAATCAGGATGAATACATTCCTAGACTTGGAATCTAAAGGACTCTCAGATTCTTACAATATATATGACCCTCTACAAATCACTTAATCTCTCTGAGCTATCATTTCTCCATTTCATTTGTAAACTAGGGAGTAATGTGTGAAGCTCTTCCTCTCAGTGTTACAAAGATAGAATAAAGTGTATTTTGTGATTTTGAAATATGTATTTGCACTATCTAATTTCTAGTAATCTTCTGTTTAATGATCAGTTGGCTAGTATAGAGAAAATTCTATACTGAGGCCCACTAGATGATATTCTCTAGAAAAACTACTCTCTCTGTGTCTTTCTCTTCCTTTCCTTCTTACCTTTCCTTTCCCTTTCCATCACCCTACCTTTAGTTCCAGAATTATAAACCATGATCAAATCAACTCTGACAATATTTCTGGACAAACTTTATCAATGTATTCCCCTGTGGTCCCATTCTTCTCTCTATAACTTTCTGTACCAAGATGCCCATTCCTGACTAGGCATCTGGATGTAGTGTCTCTGCCAATAGAAAATTAGCTCTTTTAGAGGCAGAAACTTTTTGATTAAGTATTTTCATCCTGTAGATTTTAAAATTAATATTTAATATCCCTAAAGTATAATATTTATAAGAATTTATCAATCTTTAACTAGAGAGCTAGAGAACACAGGGAACACTCATCACTTATGGAAGAGAGTGCAAGAGAGAGGCGCTCCCCAAAACTTAAATAAGATCATGTAAAAGACGCAAATAAACAGAAAGGAAAAGGGAATCTTGGGGTGAGGGAAGAATCTAATTTCCACTTACACAATCCCCAGTGCTTACCAGTATGCTTTGGGTATAGTAAACACTTTTAAAATAACATTATACTTATTTTTTCATTTCATTTCATTTTTTCATGTTTATTTTTACATTTAATTTTAGTTTCATTTTTCTTAATTATATGTAAACAAAAATAGTTCTTACATTATCTTTAAAAAGTTTTAAAGTGTCAAATTTTCTCTCTCTCTCTTTCTATCTTGAGAAGGCAAGCAATTTAAAATAGATTAGACATGTGCAGCCATACAAAATATTATTAGCAATGTTGCTAAAGAAAACATAAACAGAAAGAATAATAAAGTTTTAAAAATATGCTTTAATCTGCATTTGGACTCCTTTCCATCATTTTTTTCCTTTGGAGGTAGATAGCATTATTTATGAAAAGTCCTTTAGAATTGTTTTAGATAATTGTTTTGTTGAGAATAGCTATCATTCATAGTTGATCATTTCACACTATTGCTGTTAATATTTAAAAATACTCTACTGGATCTCTTGATTTCATTTTATATCAGTTCATGTAGGTCTTCTCATGTTTTTCTAAAAGCATCCTCATTATTTCTTATAACACAATAGTATTTCATCACAATCATATATTACAATTTGTGCAGCTTTCCCCCAATTATTTGATATCCCATAAATTACCAGTTCTTTGTCACTTCAAAAAGAGCTGCTGTAAATATTTTTGTAATAGAGGTCTTTTTATTTTTTCTTTGATCTCTTTGGGATGCAGGCCTAGTAGTGATGGGTAAATTCAATGTAATTAAGATGACATTCCTACTTAAACTAATCTACATATTCAATACCACCCCAATAAAATTATTAAAAAAATTTATTGAGCTAGAAAAAATAACAAAATTCATTTGAAAGAACAAAAGATCAAAAATACCAAGAGAAATAATAAAAAATGTAAAGAAAGGAGAATGAAACTATAATATAAAGCAGTAACTGTCAAAACTATATGGTTCTGCCTAAGAAAAAGAAAGATAGATCAATGGAATAGAATAGACATATAACACATAGTAGCAAAAGATTATATTAACCTTTTATTTGACAAAAATATAGATCCAGAGTATTGGGAAAAGAAATAGTGATTTGGTAAAAGTTTCTGGGACAATTGGAAAGTAGATTGGCAGAAACTAGGTATAGAACAATATTTTACACCATTCACTAAGAAAATATTAAATGGACATATGATCTAGATGTTAAGGGAAATATAATCAAATTAGAAGAATGGGGAACATTTGTCAGATCAGATTTATGGATAGGAGATCAATTTATAAGTAAACAAGAGATGGAGAACATTGTGTTAAGTTTTTATTAATTTCTCCTTTTTATATTTAAGAGGAAAAGAAGTAATAACATTTTTCAGGAAGAGACTCCCTCCTCTGCAGGTTGGCAGTTAGAGACCCCCAGCTGTGCCCCTTGTCAGTTGGTGACAGTTAGAAGGGTGTGGCTGAGTGTGGTTAGTAATTTGCAGACCGTTGGGAAAGGTTGTTTTTTTTTTTGGGGGGGGTCTCTGTCTCCGTTCGGGAGAAGGTGTGTTGTGAGCACTCTCTCTGATTGTAGACAGAGAAACAGCATAAGGTCTTAATAGCTTTAGTGATCCTTGATAACTTGGGTAGACAGCTAGATAGATAGTGGTTATGTTATTAGAGAGAGAGAGTAGAGAAGAGTAGGCGAGGGCTTCCGCTTAGCAGAAGACACTGCCCTCTGAGGCAGAGAGATGTAGGGTTTTCTAGAGAAATTTAGTTAGGATGGGGATATGGGGTATAGTTACAAGCTGTTGTAAGATTGCTTTCACTTTCTTCCTTCTTATTTCCTATCTGTATTTCCTAATAATAAACTAAGTGTTTTGTGTTTAATAAACGGCACACTGGCTTTTGATCAAACTCCTTCCCCGCCCCCCAATTTAATCCTTCACAATTGTGATATGTAAAATTTAAGTACATTAAACTAAAAAAAATTTTGTACAAATAAAACAAATATTATCAATATTAGAAGGAAAGCAGGAAGTTGGGAACAAATTTTCATAGGCAGTCTCAAGCAGATGTCTCATCTAAAATACAAAAAAAAAAACCTTGTCAAATTTATGGTAATAAAAACCAGCCCTCAATTGATAAATGGGCAAAATATACAGAGTTTTTCGATAAAGGTATCCAAGATACCAAAGATATCCGAATATGTATACATGAAAAAATGGTCTAAATCAATACTGATTAGAAAAATGCAAAACAAAGCAATTATGAGGTATAGGATCATATTAATCAGATTTGCTCAAATGACAAAAAGGTAAAATGACAAATTTTTGCAGGGATATAGAAAAGTAGGGACACTAATATACTTTTGGTTGAACAGTGAAACTGATCCAGCCATTTTGGAGATCAATTTAAAATTATACCCAGAGTGTTATAAAACTGTATATGTCCTTAGACCCCACAATGCTATGTCTATTTCTCAAGGAGATCAGGGAAAAAGGAAAATTACCTCTTTGTTCCAAATATTTTATAGCAACTTTCTTTGTGGTGTCAAAAATGAAGATTGAGAGGATGTCCATCAATCAAAGAATGGCTACACCAATTGTGATATATGATAGTGATGGAAAACTACTACATTATAAGAAACAATGAGCAGATTAATTTTTTTAAAAAAACTAGGAAAGAACTACATGAGATAATGAAGAGTGAAACAAGTAGAACCAGGAAAACATTATATGCAGCTACAGATTTAATATTTTAATATTTGAAAGAATAACTTGTGAATGTTCACCTCCAGAGAATGAACTGAGAAATGGAAAAAGAAGATATAATCTATATATTTTGCCAGATATTGACTTCAATGATGTGGAGAAATGAGGGATGGGCTGAATAAATATTAATTACTAATTAATTAATTAACTAAAAAAAGGGGAAAATATGCACAGTTTTATAGAACTTTGAGCATAGTTCCATTTTACTCTCCAGAATGGATAGATAAGTTCACAGCTCTACCAACACTGCATCATTGTCCCTAATTTTCTACATCTCCATTATTTGGCATAAAATATGCATATACATAAATACAACTAATATGAACTATGATGCATAACAGGAAAGGACATGTTACTCTTAAACACTGAAAGAGAAACAGATTTCTTTCTAATTGGGATGAAGGGAATCAGGGAAGACTTCATGGAGAAGATTATCCCAGATTCTTGAAAGAAAAGAAACTTTTTAAAAGGCAGAGATGAGGAGGAAGTAATATCTCAATTATGATAGACCATCTGTATCAATGCAGGGAGGCAAGGAAGTGAAAGATAACTATAAATAACTAATAGTCCATTTTGTTTTGTGTAATGAAAAAGTGTGAAATGAGACTGGGAGGACAGATTAGAGACAGACTTTAGCCATGATGACAGGCAAAGATGGATGTCTCTGGAGTTAAAGCCAATTCTATTACACAATCCTGATTCAACATAAAGTTATATTTCATAATGCTTATAAGATAATGTCTTTGGAGATACTCTCACAAGGCAGTGACCTGATTGGAAATGGACATGGAAATATGGGATGACCAGAAGCCATAATAGCCTCAGAGAGACTAGACTTCAGAGCCCAGTCCTACTTAGTGATAACAAATGTCATAGGAAAGTAGTTAGATAGTAAGAGAAAATATAATTCAGGACAAGGGCTAGCTTTAGAAATAGACTAAGTTAGCATGAAGTCTTTCAAATCATATGTTGTAAATAAATTCAGGACTGAAACATTTGAAAACTGCCCACTTCACTGGTGATTGTGATGGAGACTTCTGATTTTTTATAGGACAACCACATTGACCTGAACCAAGTGAGTTTTACCATCCACTTGTACAGCCACTATATGTAATTGGAAAACCATCAAGCAAGCTGACTTTTGTTCCACATATTTGCTGTGAGATTCAGTCTTAGGTGGTAGACATAATAAGAAATTAAAACTAAGCAGAGCTCATTTATTTTAGCATCTGAATGAGAAATTTCTCATTCATGCAAAGAGAGCTATAATTGTATTGGGAAATGAGCAAGTAACAGTCTCTTCAGCATTGAAATAGCCCCTTAGCAGAGCATCAAGGGGCCCTCAACTATTGGAAGCACTAGGTTTTTAACAAGTCAGAAAATTAGAATTCTAAGAAATGGTAGCCATTATAGAACTAGTACTTTTTGCTTAAGTATAATATAATATTTTTATTCCTTCGGCACTATAGAATAACATAGTAACAACTTTTATAGTTGTATTAAAAACAATGTGACTTGTGGGTTTTGTGACAAATAAGATGAAACAGTAGATATTTTCTCCAATTTTTCCCAACATTCAAATTTCTCAAAAATAAGAATTATCTTCATGAAGTTAACTAATTCTGACGAGTTAACTACCTGTTGAACTAAAAGCAAAAAAGGCTAATTCCTAACATATTCACTCACCTTGGCTTCTCCCACAAGCCTCCCAGGTCTGACAGGGTTGTTTGTGATCTAGAATCTACTCAGTAATTCCCTTAATGCTTCTGTAGTATAAATCCCCCCCTCCTACCCACCTTCTGCCCCTAAGTCCTCATTTACCATTGTGGGGCAATAAGCAACATAACTCAATTACTCATTCCTCCTTTTAAAAGGTGCCTTCTCCCTAGCCCCACCAGCAGAGGAAAAGTTGGATGCATAAAAAAATCAAAATCCTGGGACAAAGGTTCAGTGACTCTCAGCCAGAGAACTAAGAAACAGAGGAAACTAGAAGAGAGATCCAGGGTATTGTGCGGCTCTGCCAAGACTGAAAAAGAGGACAGACATTGAGATGAAACTATTTTTATATCTCTAGATATTTTTGTATCACTTGAAGTAGAGACTGAGGCTGGTGGAATAAGAATTCCCTAGAATGGGGAAAAGGCTGAGACAGCTTTGAGATCTAGTCCTGTGGGAAATCACCATCATAGGGGAAGAATTGAGTGATAGGGTGAAAGAAGAGGAAAAAAAGGCTGAAATTACTAAAGATATAAGGAGAGAGAAAAGTCCCTGAAAAACTTCAAACACAACCAGGTAAATCAACAGAGAGGGATATTAATAAAGGAATGGAATGTATGCTCTAGAAATGGCAAATGAGTCTAGTTTTCTTGGTTATCAACACCTGGGTGTGAGGTAGTGCTATGAACTCCTTAGTTGACTACAATTATCTACCTTGATTGCAATAGTTGATAATGTTTGTGGAGGGGATGGTATACCTTACTCCTAAGGAGTTCTCTTTTTGATGATGGCTTAGAGGATATATTGGGCTGTAAGAAGGACAGATAGTTATGATGGAAGAGATTCTATTTAAAAATCATTTGGTGTTACCATTGTTCATTCACTTAATTATATCTGATTCTTTGTGATTTCATGTATCCTATCATGCCAATGCTGTCCATGGGGTTCTCCTGGCAAAGATACTGGAGCAGTTTGTCATTTTCTACTTCAACAGATTGTCAAAGAGAAGTTAAATGACTTGCTTAGGGTCACTCAGATGGTAAGCATTTGAAATCATTTTTGAGTTCAGGTCTTCTTGACTCAAGGTCTAATACTCTATGTACAGAGCCACCTAGGTGTCCCATCGATTGGGGTAGATAGTTCCAACTCTGGAATTGTGTAATTCAAAATATTTTTCTTAATTTTTTTAACTTTATGATTCAGTTTGTACGCACATATATTTAAAGGAAGAGCCTGTCTCACAAGCACATGCACATATATACATACTTTCCTATATACATGAGTATAAATACATATATATATATATATCCATAACTATATGTAGTCTAACATCAATCAGTAGATATTTAAGTGACACCATGTACCAGACACTATGACACTGGACACTGTTCCAAGTGCTGGTGACTTATATTGAATTTCAGTAGAATACCATGGAGGACAATTTACATAAATTCAGATAAAATATGGAGCTTGTACTCAATTTTCAAACCACTTAAAAAGTAAACACTTCTTATTCTTTTAAATTATAAATGGAATGGACAGACCATGGTGCTGTTCTATTCTGTACTTTGAAAATTTGTCTTAAGACTTTCCTTTATGCAAATTAAGACATTGTTTTATCTTCAAAGCTAAAAAGTGTTCAGGTTGCATTTTTCTTATATAATTCACATTTTTAAAAGAATGATTAAAAAGCATTAAATATTTCTTTTAATAAACGTTGAGCCTTATTAGGCTCTATACTATTTGAAAGTTCTTTGTCAAAATATTTCAACTTGGGTTGTGAAAGACATAAGCTTATTAAAAAAACTTGAATAATGTTTGATACAAATGGCAAACTTTTTCTCCCTCCAAGATAATGAGTTTGAAGGTTCTCAACATAATAGATTCATGGAGAGACCAGATTCTTTAAGAGTTGTGACATTGGAAGGACTGTAATAACTATAGAATAAAATACAGAGGTGGTTATTTGGTGTTAATAGGATTCTACTTTTGTGAAACATGCTGGGAGATTTAGAATAGGCTACAAAGAAAGACAGAATGACACAAATTGGATTTAGCAACCAGTTTCATATGAATTTATGGGAACAATAAAACAGGTGGAGTTATTCTTGACAGGTTTAGAGGATTGAAACAAGGGAGATCCAAGGCAAAAGCTATATAAAACACACATTTAGGAGCACAAAGTTCACAAATAGCAATAGGAAAATGTACACTTACTAGAGTAAATTGCCACCATTTTACATGTAACATTTTTTTCTTAAAGGAATATAAATATAGAATGTAGCAAAACCACAGGTCAGCAAGATTAATATTTTACACGAAGGAAATTCTCTGAATAGGTATTTTTTTCATTATTGACTGTTCTCATATTCATTTCCTGGACCATTTATAACAATTGATATTGCTTCTAATACAGAGATCTCAAGTAATTGATGCAAACAGTAGAAATGATCTTCCTTGATGGCATCCATTTTATCTTTGTCTTAGTATCTTTAGTGTTTTATGACAGGGATGTGCATACAGTAGTTGTTTAATAAATATTTCTTGAATTAAGTTGAATCAATTTAAGTTTCAGCTTACTCTAATTAATATGAGATACACAAAAAAGAAATATAAAAGAAACTGATTTCTTTGTTTATATATCAGGGAAAAGACTGAAAAATATAACTTAAGCTGTCATCGAATAATTTCATTTGCAAATGTATAAGCTCATGGTTTTTAATCATTAGAAATTTTGCAAAGAGTTCTTTATCTCCACAAAAACCTCAACTAAGACTTCCACCAGTTGTCAAGAGTCCTAAATCATTGGAGCCTCCCTGCTTTTGACATTAGAATTATAAACCAATCATGTATTCTTCAGAGAGGTGCTACTCTTTTCCCTTAAACATCTGACCCACCTTTTTTCTCATGCTTTCTAAGGAAGGACTGTAGGAACAAAGCTTGTCCAGCTTTCAAGTAACTATTGGTAAAGTGGATTTGGAGCCAGGATGAGATAAATCTTCAGAATGAGGTAGGAGAAAGAAATAGAATCAATGACAAAAGAAAAGGTTACCAATGGACTTAACTTCTAGTCTTTTCACTTTTTTCTACCTCCAGGTCTATAGAATCTGACTTCTGTTTACCTTTTTAACCAAATTTCCTATTAATTTTAGTCAACCTATACTTCCTATTTCTGGATCACTTACTGCTTTTTTCTGCCTTCATTCTTTTTTCTTTTTTTTGTACATATTAACCACTCCTGTCCAGAATCCTTGTACTTCAATACAAGCTTTATCTCAGACACTATCTTCTTAAAGAAGCCTTCTCTGATGCCCTTCCCCACTCCAGTTCCCCATTAAAGAAGTTTTTTTCCCCTTAAATCTCTTAGACCACTCTACCCTCTCTTATGCATTCAATTATTTTCAAACTTTTGGTTATTCATGCATGCCTCAACTCTTTATTCCCACCTTACAAAGCTCCCTGAAGTTAGGAATCATATAATTTTTCTTTTCTATATCACTATTGCTTACCAATAGTTCTCTACCTAGTAGACACTAACCTGAATACATTTTTTAATTTCCTCATTTTTAAAGGAATTTCTGGATACTCAATCAGAGCACTTACTTTAGGACATTCCAGATAAATGCTGGACAGGAATTATCTCGAAAATTCAACAATTATCTGTTATGCATCAATAAGGTCATAAGGCAAGAAACAATGGCAGAATGAATATAAAGTCCACATTTGGAATAAAAAAGATCAGACCCACAATGGTTGTGTGATTCTGGGCAAGGTACTTAACCACTCCAGGTGTTTAAGTAATTCTCTAAGATTAATAAAATGAAAAACAGGTATTGATCTTCATTGCAAGGAGAAGCTTTTTTTGAGGGAATTCTTTTTAATAATGAAATTCTACGTCACTCTCTTTAAAGGCAAGATGAAAGCTAAAAAAAAAAATGAAATGGTCCTTGCCCCAAAGGAAATTAAATTCCATTCAAACCACACAAGAGAAAACTTTTTTCAAAGTTACTTGAAAATATGATCACTCTCTTTATATTCAAATCCTCCTCTTCCTGATAAGGATTACAAATATGAATGGCCTCTAATTTGGGATAGCCTTTTTAAGGAAGCAGCTAAGTAAATCAGTAGACAGAGAACTGTACTTGAAATCAGGAAGACCTGAGTTCAAGTCCTGTCAATTTCTTTCTAGCTCTGTGACCCTAGACAAATCATTTAATGGCTGGTTGCTCCTTATCTGCAAAATAAATATAATAATACAGTAATAGGATATACAGTCAATCCTCAACATTGACACATTGGTATGATTTTATTTGTAAGTTCATTTTAATTTTCATTTGGCAACCCCATACATTCCGGGATATATACAATAGAGGGGAAACAGAGAAGTACAATGCTTGCAAGTTTATGCATTGACTGGTATCATACTAGGTGCTTCACTGATTTTGTTTACCTTAACTTTGTAATGAGTTACCCGGGAGTAAGTTCACTGCTTATTTCATCCTTTGCCTTTAAACTCAAGTTTTATATTATAATTATACTCTCAAAACATAGGTAGTATTGACAACAGCAACTAAAATCCCATCAACTTCTTCCTTGATTTCCAGAGGTCAGTTAAAGTAGAGAGAATTATAGCAGCATAGTATATGATGCCTTCACACCACTGTCCAACACAGTGGAAGGTAAGATTAAGGTAAAACAATGTTTTCATTTTAATAAATTTTTTCATTATGCAATATTTATTGTTCTGAAGACTTCATGTGTCATGAAAAATGAATATTGTCTGAAATCATTTTTAATTAAATAGTATAAAAGGTCACAGAATTCTAGAGAATTACTGGTAAAAATGTTTTGCATGTTACCAATTTTATTTTGTCTATTGCATTTTATGGGTTATTTTATTATTACTGGGTTAGGAAAGTGAATATTATCAGAATTAATATTTTGCTAAATTAATTTTATCCATAAAATGCATTTTCAATAACCTTTAGAGAGAGATTATAAGATTTTGGTGATCAAGGGAACATAATCCATTATTTCCCATAGGTTCAATGTATCAACATTCTTGTTTTTGACTTTTAACCTCTATATAACCTTACCATTATGAAAGTTGAGAAATGACTACACTTCACAGGATAGTTGTGAGAATCAACATGATAATATTTGTAAAATGCTTAGCATAATATCTGGCACATAGTAGGTGCCTAAATAAATGTTTGTTTATCCCCTCTCTCCCATTTTTCACATTTCTTGTCATCTCACAATTCTTTCACTGGCCCCTAATCTCTAAATTAAAACAAATGAAGCAGCCTCTCAGAACTACTACCAGAATCTATGCATTTTCTTCATTATATAATCTATCATTTACATATGGGAAATACAATGTTAATGAATTATTTCTTTTGGTAAATTTTCAAAAAGGTACATAAGTAATTGAAAAATCCCCCTGTACAGAAAAAAAATTAATAGTGCAGAGAGCCATTATTTCACTCTGAAAGGAGAGAAATCTCTGGGAAAAAAGAACACCTAAATGGAAGTTCACAACACTAATCAATACAAGATTTGTTAGAGGCATCTTAGTAGGGAAAAAAAATTGGTTTCCTGCACCAGTCAGGCATCACCTGGATAATTCGACTGTGGTCAGGCCTGCTTTGGCTTCATTTGTGTCTGTTTCCTACTGTAATGAATCTAGAGTGAAGGAGTGACATTGGTAACTGCTACTGATCACTAGGGAGGAAATGCATCCCTTTTCTTAATGGTGTGAAACTGTTTCTACATCAACAGATTCTGTTGAAGCTAGACATTTCTCAATTGGAAACTTAGCCAGTTATTTAGTGCAAGTGAAATAATTTCTCTTTGCAAAATCAAACCATAATTTCTGTGCATTCTAGCTTCTCAAATAGTTAATGGGTCTGATGCCCCTCCCCATTTATCCATGGAGAATGCCTACATTAAAGGATTGCATTGTACTATTGATTTTCATTCAGAAATCCCTATTTCAAGCAAGAGTTCTTTGTTCACTAATATTGATGGCACTGCATGAGGTCTGATTTCAGTTCAGTTAGTTAAAGCATGGGGTTAATGAGTTCAAAAGCACAAGTTTTATATGTATTCTAGATATCTTTCTTGTCTTGCAAGGAGAGAGACAGAATTTCTAACCTTGACCATACAAATTCACAAATGCATATTATTAGTTATAAGGGAAACCAGGCCACAGAATGTATGTAGATAGATCATTAAAAATCCATCATTACTCCAAAAAATAACTCAAATCTTATGCTATCTTTGTATTTGAATGACAGAAGACTGAGGGATAAGATGGTTCTTTAGGGCCATAAGAGTATTTTTATAATGCATTTCATGTTTTTAATTATTATAGATCTATGGAAATGGATTGAGAACATTTGCTGTTTCTCATTCTTCATTTTCACAATATATCTCAAGTCTTCCACCTTGTGGGAATTAAAGAACCAATGTATAGAAGCAGAAAATAAAAAAAGATAGCATCAGTTCAGGAGGCAACTGGTGCCATATTTGTGTGGCATGTCCTTATGCATTCATCATATATAAAAAGAGGACTTCATTAATTTGTGAGAAGGAAAGGAGCTAAGATGATGTAATTAACTTTATTTGTTGATAAATTCATTCCTCTAACAGAGGCTTTATCTGAGGCTTCATAGTTTATTAGACAGATGATCTTGAGTTCTAGAAGGCCACACCACTAAAGCTCTGTCAAACTCAGCAATGCTGGAAAGACTCTGAAGATGGCCCTAGGGACTTAGTGTATGTCTTTTTTCGAGGAAGAATGTGATTGTTTATATACTGCAACACAAAAGTCCATTTACTAGGACAGAAGGGTTGTAATCTTCAGTTAACAAAAGAAAGTCTATCCACACTAGTGAAATCATAGATCTTTTAGTGAAATGTTTATAGAACATAAAGCTTATTGGGGGCAGGAATTATTTCTTCATTTTGAGAAAATAGTTACCCTCAGTACTCAGAGACCAACAACACTTGATAACTCTCAAAGAATGATCAAGGGCATTTTTTGGTTAAGTAATAGAATTAACATCAGAATGCATAGAAAATATCGATAATTTCCAGGAGCAAGGGGTCCACCAAAGAACTGGAGTGTCTTCTTATCAGAGTTCCCTGAGTAGAATTTTGAAGCAAGGGTGAAAGAGGAATGATGTTAATGGTTAATTTGTCAGCATTCCCCTCCTTGCCTTCTTTGACTACTTTTACATTGTAACATTTTCTACAGCACCTACCTACATATGGAATCCACACCAATCCTTCCTCCTCATTCAGGTTTCCTTTCTTCACCCTAAATTATTCTTATTGTAGCATACTTCTTGTCACTTGTCATTTTTATCCCTTAATGACTTACGGTGGCCAAATTCCCAGGGAACCAGCTCTTCTCCAGAATCACAGGAAAGATGTAGCATATCCTAAAACCAATAGCTCTTGTTTTTGAAGTTGACTCTATTCAGATAGCCTCCGGGATCATATAAGAAGAGAATATTCCCTTCCCAGCCTTCCCAAGAAGCTAAGTGGCAAAGTGGATAGAGCACTGAATTTGGAGTCAGAAAGAGCTAAGTTTGAATACTGCCTCAGACACTTCCTGGGTATGTGATCCTAGGCAAATTACTTAACCTCTCTGTTTTTCTATTTTCTTATTTGTAAAATGGGTATAATAATAGAATTTATCTTCCAGGGCTATTTTTAGGATCAAATAAATGAACATAGGTAAAGTACTTGCAAGTCTATAAACATATATGTTTGTATATACATGTATATATACATATAATAGATACACACACAAGTAAATATTAGCTACTGGTGTAAAAGCTATTGGAGGAGAAGTAGAATCTGGAGGTATTCATGACCCCTTTATGCCTTTCAAACGAATTTCATATGAATCAAACTGGTCAGACAGCAGAATAACTTCAGTGGGTTTGGAAATTGAGATGGTAAGTATACCATACTTTCCATAAATATCTCTGAGTGTCAGAAATCTCAGATTTCCTCTTGGGGTAAGAAGTTTTCAGATTACTTGTGGATGGCTTTTAAAAATCTAATACCAATAATAGCAAAGATCAGCCTTTGAGAGTGGAATAACCTGGCACATGTGGTTGAATTAAATAGCAATAGTACTGATTTGCTTTAGCCAGTCATCATTATATTATTAGGTAATTTCTGGCTAATGAGATATATGGCAGATTATTTGGTTATTTTTGGTAAATGTTGTTATAAATGAGGTGCATCTGTAAACTGAGCCACAGACTCTAATTTATCTCTCTCTTCCCCCAAAGGAAAGCTATGCCCCAGGACATGGTGACAAGCAAAGGCTGAGCCTTCTGTCCCTGAATAGGATGGAAAAACAAGAGACATCAAATGTGTGTAGGATTAAGACAATCTTCATCAAGCAAGGAAGTAAGTTGGTCAAGTACCAAAAAGCATAATGTATAGAGGTGGCTGGTAGCTATTTTTGCAATTCTTGGTGAAAGTTTGAGGGCAAAGAGTCTAGAACGGACTGATCCAAGGAGGGATCTGGAGTGGCATGAGCAGGGGATAGTTCCTGGGAACAGGGGGACAAATTCCCAGGTACAAGGGGAAGAAAGACATCTCTGGTACTCATTTTAGCCTAAGACAGCAAGATAACAGTATGAAGTGGTTCTGTCTCAAAGTTTCAGTGGTACAATGACTCACTGAAGTTATGGACCAGGAGTCCCCTAAAAGAGACCAAGGGATAAAGTTGAAGAAAGAGAGTTTGGGATGAGAGATATCAAGACTGGGACTAGGCAAAGCACAATGATTTGGGTTATCTTATCTCAGAGAGAGACTATGAGGGTTGACATGAAATGAGCCAAATGCTGTCCAGCTATGGTATCCCAGAGAACTGATTTCTGTGGTTACCTCAGGCTGTTACTTTCAAAGAAAGTCTCTTCATGTTACTCTGGGTCCTAAAGACAATCTGTTTCTTGAAATCACTCTGTTCTGGGTAAATAGAGTTGATTTTACATATCTTCATTAAACATAGTAGGGCAACTTGAGCATATCAAGATAATTATCAAGATAATTTACACACATCAGTATTTAAAAAAATAATAAGTAGCTGAGGGCAAGTTGGAGTGGTGATTTTCTTACTCTAAGCTCTTTTTCCTTCTCCTAAAAAAATCTGTGTGAGTATATATGTCTTTGTATGTCTGTCAGACTATTTTTAGGGTAGGGGAATATGGAAGGTAGAGAGCAGATATATTGATTCCAGTTTCTATTTCAAAGGCATTTAACTATACATACATTGATGTCCAAAAAGGTTAGGGCTAATCCTATACTGCCTCTTCTTTCCTCTACTTCTATACTTTATAGATTCTCTATCCATGATGGAAATCCAAGTAAAATAAAATGGGGCAGAAAAAAGAAGGGGAGATTTGATTGATGTCATGGATTGATTGGTATCCAAAAGAAATGTGGACAAATATGTGAAGATAAAAATTAAAACCCACTAAGCATATTTCAAAGAAAAAACTATCATTTTATTTTTGGTTTATTAGGCTTTTAGTGAAAAAGAATGCTGCAGCAATCTGGGACAAAAGCAGAACACTGAGGGCTTTTTTATTGTATTGTATAAGAGAAAGTATGCGTTTAAATGTAATGTACTTTTTTGGTATGTGTGTCATTTTTTCTCCTTCAATTGATTTTCCCCCTGTTTATTGAGGAAATAAAAGAAACAAGTAATGTATTGAGCTTGGATACAAGTAGTATACTGGTGTCTGGATTGTCTTTCCTTTAAGACAGTTATGTTCATAGTATATTTCTTTTTCGTGGTAACTGGAGGTGTATGAAACTTTATTAGTGGATCTTAAAAACCAAAGAATGTTCCTTTCTTATGTCTCAAACTGGGAAGTCCCCATGAATTTTAAATTTCCTTTTAAGTTTCCTTTTAAGAAGCAAATTTGACCAAAGCCTTTATCTTTCATCCCTGGATTCAGTTTAGCTAGGTTTTATTAAATACCTATTACATGCTGGATATTATAGGAACTGGTATTCAAAAGAACAAGCACGTGGAGAAATGTAAGTCAGTAAATAAGGTATCAGCGAGTTAGATAAGTAAATTAATAAATGATGTTCATTTATTAATGAGGTTTCTGTGTGTGTTATTTTCTTTACTTTATGTGTGTACTACTGTCTTTATTGGAAGACATTTGTATATTGGACCTTTCTTTTATACTGGAGGAAAAAACAATAAAATATGTTTGTATTTACACATTTGTTTCTATGGTTGCTTGTTTTAATACTCTTGAGATGTTAAAAATGCAAAATAATCAATACAGATATATGAGTCGTTAGATTTAAAAAAGTCTCACTCTACTAATTTCTTAAATGATAACCAGCAAATAAACAAGTAAATGCTCATATATGTGATATATGCATATATATATATATGTATATATGTAAATGTGTCTAGATCCTTGCAAGATGACAGTGTGGTCAATAGACCTTAGAGACACAGGATCACATAGTTAGAATTTGGAGGGAATTTGAAGGCCACCTAATGCAACCCTCTCATTTTGCTGGAAGACTCGCTGCCTCAAAAGGAACAAAGCAGTTTTTAAATCTAGATCTTCTACCTTCTAATCTCATGTTCCATGACACAATGATGAAATGAGATAATGGATATCAAATGCTTTACAAACCTTAAGGTGCTATACAGATTTCATCTATTATGATACGTCCATGTAGGTAAAGAGTTGCCTACTTATGTATCTTTAGATAGACAGTCACGTTGACTGGCAGACAGACAGTCCTTTAGACAGGTTTCCCAGGCATTCCTATTTCCAACATGATTTCATGCTGGGTGATTAGCTAAAGAAGATTTAATGCATGATTAAGCAAAGATATTTGCATGGATAGGATCACAAGAGGCAAACTGAACTGCTTTATTTTCCTATGCTATTTTAGAAAAACATATCCAAAGGAAGAATGGAAAAAGCTCAGAGAAGTACTTTAGGTTTATTTATAAAAAGCTATGAGATTAAAATAATGAAATTTTTCCCCTGAACTCTCTAATTCACAAAACTTTCATAGTCCTGATCAAAGAGATAGTTATTTTGTCAATATGTAGAAGAATTAATTTTATGACCATATACCCAAAAATATTTTAAAATTTTATTACAGTCACATTAGAGTATGTAACCCATACCTCTGAAGATACTTCTCCTAATTTCCACTATTAAAGATGGATCTCTGATTTTGGAGAAAGACTCAGATTTGTAATTGTGCTCCTGAAAAGAGATGATATCAGCCTAGGCCTCCTTCCATTTGCTTCTATCCATAATTATCAGTTGAGCATTATTTTAGTCAGCCAACATTAAGAAGATTATAGAAAGGAGCATTTTAAAAGGAGGTACTGTATAGTAAGAACAATTGTTACAAACATATCCTCCTAAAAGTCTCAAGTACACTCTCCCAAAAGAACATAAAATATCCAGGAAGGGTGGGCTCAAACTTAGAGAATACATGTAAGAAAGGAGAAATCACAAATCCTGATGGTTCAAAGAACTTTTTTCCCATTTGTGAGTTAATCATGAAATTTCTTTTGGCTATGGTGTGATTTCTTTGTTGGTCTCCTTGTGGAGCTGTGAATCTCCATCAAATCTTTCCTTGAAGATTACAAATCTCTAAAAAATAATTCTTTCTTTGACTCTCAATAGAGATCAGCTAATTTCTGAATGCTACTAAAACAATGATTTAAAGCTGAAAAGTCTAACAATCCCTGTTCCTTTTGTAGCTCTTAAGGGTCTCCTCTGGCCAAAAGAAGAGTATGAGAGGAGACATAGGCCAAGTACAAAGCCATGGTCTCTCCTTCAACTCTTTCCCACCCAATGGTTCCTGATTTGGAATCTTACTAGAATGCCATGTTTGCTCATCAGTGTATCTGCTTCTAAACTAGCTTAATAGTTTATAAATGATTCAAGTTTGCTTAGTTTATCTAAATATAATTTCTTTGCAACATATTTCTAATTTCAATGCTTTTTCCTACTTATACTGAAGTCTGTTATTGAGATTGATTTATTGGTTATATACTCTAAGTCGTATGGAGGTGTCTATTGAATAATTCTATAAAGAACATAATTCCATAGAAGACAGAGCCAGTGAGATCTTTAAAGATAATTTAGTCCAACTCCATCATTTTGAAGAAGAGGAAAGAGAAATCCTTAGAAGTGAAGTAACTTGTCAAATTCACTCCTTTCATTTATAATTGAACTGGTATAAGGATCTAGGTCTCTTTTTACCCCCTGATATTCCTCTAAACTAAGTGGAAAAAAAACCAAAACAAAACAAAATTCCTCTTTTATAAGTATAATTCTTTTGTATCTCTATTTGGCCATAGTGAGAACTGAGTCACTAAATATTAAAAACAACCTCACCTGAATTAGTATTTGTTATTTTAAGGAAGTGGCCACTCAAACATGACTGATACTTGTTATTAAGTGAAAATCTTTCTCCATCAGGCATTTGCTTAATTAATAAATTTTGCTCCTACATATTTCATTTTTGCCAATGAAAATGCTTTCATTCTTGCCAAGCCAATCAGCTAAAGATCAAATTAGAAGCTTTTAAAAATCTCACTGAAAGTCTCTATTACCTTTCATATGAATTACCTAAAACCTTCCTAACTAGTTGCCTTCTTTTTAGCCCTTTTTTACTTCAGAGTTCTGTTTTACACAGTAGCTAATGAATCCATTACCCCCCTCTTCAGACAATTTCAGTGTCTCCCCATGGATCAAATCAAATACAAACTCTTTAAAATGGCCTTTAAGGCTCTTTGCTGTCTAATTTCAATAAACACTTGTTAGAGTATTCATTTTTGTACTTCAAGCTATAGCCAAATCACAAAATTCACTAATGAATCTACTCCAGGTGGCACAGTAAGTGGAAAGAACAAAATTTATATCCTGACTCAGTCATTTACTTACTGTGTGACCTTGGAAAAGTCATTTAGCCTCCTGAGCCTAAATGAAGGCTTTTTCATAATTCATCTTCCTTTTCCTACATTTGTATCCCCATTTCTTAGCATAACACATGACATATAGGAAGCAGTTAATACATGTCTATTGACTATTGAGCCTCACTTTCCTTATCTGTGAAATTAAGGGACTATACTTGATTTTTATTAAGATTCCTTTCAGCTCTAAATTGGTGATTATATAATCTTAGTTTCTTTCCTTCTGCTTTGTTTAGTTGCTCACTTGTGCCCAACTCTTCTTGACCCTATGGACTTTTTCCATACTGTTTTTTATCCTTCACTATCTTTTAAAGTCTGTAAGTTCAGATGCATCAAATTGCATCCTTTGCTTTTTGCTTTTGCTTTCAATCTTTCCCAACATTCTTTTAAAAAAAGCAACTTAACTTCCATCTTAGAATCAATGCTGTGTATTGGTTCTAAGGCAGAAGAGCAGTAAGGGCTAGGCAATGGGGGTTAAGTGACTTGCCCAAGGTCACACAGATAGAAAGTGGCTGAGGCCAGAACCTCCCATCTCTAGACTTGGCCCTCAGTCCACTGGGGCACCCAGTTTTCCCCAACCAACATTCTTTTGCTTTCAGTCTTTCCCATCATAAAAAAAAATTTCCAATGAGTCCTGTCTTTTCATATTGTTGCCAAAGTATTTAAGCTTCAGATTCAGTGTTTATCCTTCTAATGAATAGTCTAAATTAAAGTTTTATATATTGACTGTTTTGATTTCCTTGCTGTCCTACAAACTCAAAAATCTTTTCTAGCACCACAGTTCAAAATCATTGACTTTAAGGTACTCAGCTTTCCTGATAATATAACTGTCACAGCCAAACCTGGCTCCTGCCAACCTCAATGCATTTATTTAAAATGCATATAATATATGTCACTCTCTATTTTTATATTACTTAGTAAGCCAGTCAACAAGTATTTATTTAATACTTATTCCATTTCAGGCATTGTATTATATGCTGGTGAGACAAAGACAAAAATGAAATATTATTTGCTCTCAAGATGCTCACATTCCACTAGGGGAACCAATTTGAAATGATATAACTGAATGGAAAGAGAATACAAAGCAATGCCATGTATTTAACTGAGCTAGCATATTAGATAATCTCTGATGACTATATGACCTCAATTTTTGGACTCCACCTAGAACCCTCTCTTCATTAATTCCATATTGCTGTTGTCATACTCAAAAATCCTTGTACCAACTTGAAAAGATATAGTAAACCAAGTAAAGACATGCATCTCTTTGTGCCACTATTGATCAATTTATACAATGTACAATTTACTTAAGTGAAATAAAACTTAATGTAGACTTTAAAACATAGTAGAATTAATTAATGTGTGCAAATATCAAAAAAAATCTGAGAGATGGAGGGAATCTGAGCGGTCATTTTACAAACCCTAAATCCTCAGCCTAGCATTCAAGGCTTTCTGCAAGCTGCCTCACAATTATAATGCCAGCCTTATTTTAGATCATTCCCTTTCATATATACATTGTGCATCAGTCAAACTATACTATGAGCTATTTCTCTAAATATCATTAATCTCCCTCTCTGTGTCAGGAAATAAAATATTTGAGAACTGTTCTTGTGTACATTTGAGTCTCAGTTTCTTCAATTAATTTCTGTTAAATATAGTCTTCAGTTTTCTAAATATTGGTAATACTCCGCAGGACATATTTCCATTTGTTAATATGTTTACTAAAATGTAGTATGCAGACTTTGCCCCTGTCCTACAGTAGCATATTGATCAAAGCAAAGTAGACAGATTTATCTTTCCTATCAGATTTTAAGCTCAGAGAACATAAATGATGTCTTCTTCCTTTATTATAACACTCCTACAAACTATATATTTTTATCCACTTTATTTTAAGAAATACTTTTGTATAAGAAATATTTTTTGTATATAGTCATAGTAAGAGAATACTGTAAAGAGGTTGTATATCTCATAGCATCTACTAACTTGGCCATCCCATATATACTATTTTTCTTTTTCACCCCCGTTTTTGTCTCTCACTTTCCCCATTTCTCTTTCCCTTTCATTTTAATATATATATATATATATATATATATTGAAATGGCTTCCTGGGGTCTTGGCTATATAAGCTTCAAGCTATATGAAAAAAAATAGTGATTTTTTCCTCCTTTGCCTACTATTATTCTATTGATTTGACAGTATTCTCTGATCACAACTCAAGTTCAGCCATAAATGGAAAACCTGAGCAATGTGTTCTGATTTCAAGGGGAAAAATGTGGCAGCAGTTTATTTCACTCACTTAGATTCACAGAACTTTTAGGGGGTTTGGACAGAAGTGTTCTATATAATAGAATAAGAAACTCTTGCTTCCCACCACTCCAACAAGCAAGCAGAAAAATAAACATAAATATCCTGAGTCTCTGCAATTAATAAATGATATACGTCAGGTTTATTTCTTACAAGCTAGATGTCATTTCAAAGAACTTGGTATTTTAAAAACCTTGATCAAGAATAAATGAATATCACAGAAACCAACTGAGAAGTCACTAGAGATCTTGGTCTGTCAGAATTCTTATTAGATATCACCTACCATTGACTTCTGGGCTATTGAAAATTCATGTTCTATGATCTGCAAAGGTTGTTGAAGACATTTATGGCAGTCTACATGTTGGTCCAGTGAACAGGAAGATATTTTTATCTCATCTTTTCCTCACCTTTAATTTTTCTACAAACCAGATTTTTACTAACTTGGCCAAAGTGTTGGTTATACCATTCCTTGTGAGGTCAAAAAAGTAATTATGTTTTTTAAAGAACTTGCAAATGGAAGTCAGATTCTTGAAAAGGGAGACTTGGCAGACAGAGGAGAACTTAATGATATTCCTCACCTATGGGAACAACATTATTCCCTGGTTTGAATAAAATAAATGGCAAGCAAATTAAAGTAATTCCTGAAAATAGCAAAATACACACATCAGGATATGAGAAGGGGGGAAAATCATTATTTATAGTCAGTCTTAATTTCTTTGCACTTTCTGCCATTTTCATAGTGATTGTGGTGTGATTTGCCACCTTTCTAATAGAAAGCTTCACCTGTGAAGATAGCATTATCTGGCTTACCTAATTTCAAATGGAAGCAGGAGTAATCAAGGGTAAGTAGAAAAAATTAATGGCAATGCTCTGAAGTAATTATTGCTGAATAATTTTTCTTAAAATTTATAAATGTCTATTGCTCTGAAATGAAATTGAGGTTAAAATATCCTGCCTATTCATTCACATTTTCTCCCCATTTCTTCAGAAAGTCTGGCAAAAATGAGCAAATAAATATTCAACATATAGGCATAAGTATTTGTAGGGCATTCATGTCTTTGCCATTTTATTTTTCTTAGATATTTTTAAGACAAGAACCCTTCCCCCTCTCCCTTTATTTAAAACATTTTTGAGAGAAAAGGAGAGGTAGGTGGCTCTTTAGAGTGAGCAGCAATTCTAGAGATGAGAGATTCTCAGATCAAATCTGCTGTCAGGTACTTCCTAACTATGTGACCCTGGGCAAGTCACTTAATCCCCATTGACTAGCCCTAACTACTCTTCTTTTAGAAAAATCTACTATGCCATGATTTTTAAAAAAATTGTTATGCCCTTCATTTTTCATATTTTCATATCATGTCTAAGTTAATGTCTTTGGGGATCAGATTAAACCAGGCCCCAAATTATTTGAGCATGAAACTCTTCTTTCACCTGAATTACCAAAATTATTGAGGAGAAAGATAATGTTTATATGAATTTTACACTTGTCCTCCTTATGTTCCATTTGACTTTATTAGATAAAACATTATGCTGCTTGATGAAATTCTGAGAAAATGTTTAAGAGCTGCCTCATTGAAAAAGTATTCATACACATTTTTAAGTTGTATATTATAATCATATGTCTTTTTACCTACTTTCCTTTATTGAGCTTTGCAGATATTGCACTTTCCTTTTTTTTTTTTTTAACAAATTGAAGTTTTGTGGCAACTCTATGTCAAATACGTCCATTGGTGCCATTTTTCCAACAGCATATGCTCACATCATGTCTCTGTCACATTTTGGAAAATCTCACTCTATTTCAAAATTCTTATTATTATATTTGGTATGTTGGTCTGTGAATAATTATCTTTGATATTATTATTGTAATGTTTTGGAGTACTCTGACCTATATCAATATAAAAGAGCAAAGTTAATTGACTATTGTTATGTGTGTTCTGACTCTTCTATTAATGGATTATTCTCTCATCACTCTTGCTCTCCTCAGGATTTTTTATTTCCTGAGACACAATAATATAGAAGAATAGTTGTAACATGAATAATCTTAAGTGGGTTGAACTGCCTCACAGAACTCGACAGTACCCCCTAGAACTCCAGGAGAGAGGGGAAGTTGAGGCAGTTAAGAATGTGAGTATAAAAGTAGGCCTCCCAGCTTGGCAGGAGCACTCTTTGGGGGACAGAGGCAGCTGGGTGCCTGGAAGGGTTAGGATTACTTCTCAGTAGCTTAGCTTATCTCTAACCCAGAGAGCAGGGTGGATCATTGCTACATGCTCCATACAGACTCTATCCAAACTGTTTCCCTAAGCCTGTGAGCACTATGACAAAACCTTGCATGCAGTGTTCCAGTCAACCCTAAACAACTACAGATCAACAATCAAGACCATCACAACCATCTTGGACTTGTTATTTGATTTTAGGAGATAGTTTAGATTGTAAGAGAGTTTAGGGAGAAATAGTTTTATTCAGAAGCTTTCCCCTCTGGGGGGATAGCTATTCTGACAGCACCTTGAATATCATAGATAGATTTTACCTCACCCTCAAAAATAGACTTTTTCCTCCTTTCCAATTTCCCAGAATTAATAAATCCCACCTCTTGTTAAGAGTGTGTTAGCGAGGTGTTTTGGTTCAGGTTCTTAAGCCTAATTCATATATTACCTAAGCCAAATCTCCATCTTGGCAGATCCTGAGAGTAGTTGAGATCCAGGGATCAAGAAAGCTATTTGAAGACATTCTGAGCACATTATCCATTTTGTGTTTTGTGAATAAGCCTCAATTAGTGGAAGTTGTCAATTGCTGTGGGATTATTACCTTTTTGCCAACAAATTTAGCCCTTTGAAAGCTAAGTCAGATAGCAACCATTACTGGACAGAGAGGGATTCTGTTAATAGCAGTTGCCAGAGTCTTCAACTGCCAAGGGAAGGGGAGGAGAAAGAATCCCATCCACTCACTCCCCTCCCCCTGCTAGAGGCTTGAGGTTTCTCTGAACCTGCCTGTAACTGTGCTTGCATACTGGTCCTTAATCCTTACATAGTCCATAAACTTAGTTGATAAAGCTGTAACTGGCTTGGGATGATTGATTCCAATTTTGAAAGAAGTTCTACTGAGGGTAATATGCTATCAAGTAGCATCTCATGCAACCAAGAAATCTTTCCTGAAAGGAAGAGTCAATTGATTTGACAAGCTTTATTGTTTTCTTATTTTAAGAAATTGCCACAGCCACCCCAACCTTCAGCAACCACCACCCTAATCAGTCAGGAGCCATTAACATCAAGGCAAAGTCCTTCACCAGCTAAAAGATCACCACTCACTGAAGGCTCCAATGATAATTAAATTTTTTAGCAATAGAGAATTTTTAATTTAGATATGGCTATTTTTCTTAGACATAATGCTATTGTACACTTAATAGATTACTGTATAGTGTAGATACAACTATTTTATATCTGGGGAAATCAAAATGTCCCTATGACTTGCTTTATTGATTTTATTTGTCTGAAAACAAACCCAACAGCATCTCCTAGGTCTATCTCTATCTCTAGTAATGTTTTCTCTGTCACATTATCAAATCTATAGATCAGTGAAATAATAATAAAGCTGTGATTTGTAACAAATGAGCTGGTTCAAGTTGGAACCAACATACCCCTTTCTTGTACTATGTAGACCTGCTATAAAGGAAATCAAAAGTTGCATGGAATAATGGATGATGTTTGTCTATGTCCATCTCCATCTGACTATTAATACATCAGGGATGAAGTAAGAAAGAAATTCAAATCCTAACAGAAATACTTACTAGATATATGACCCGGGGCAAATCAGTGAACCTCTGTTATGCTCAATCCCTCCCTTTGTAAAATGGAATAATAACAATATAAAATTCTCAGAGATGTTGTGAGTAATAAGCTGTAAAGTGCTTTACTATTTCATTGTCTTCACAGTAGTAGTGAAAGTAAATGAAGTGGGAAGATTAAAGGAAACAACAGAGAATTATATCATTAATTTTTGCAAATTTCATTTGAGTTTTTCAGCCTTTGGTGGCAGGTATTATAGTAACTATTTTAAAGATGTGGAAACAAAGGTTTCTCAGAACTGAAGTGATCTCTTAATTGTCACATATCTAGGCAAGTTTGAAAATCAGGATTCGAACCCACATCTTAACTCCATATAGTTTTGCTTTTAGGGTTCAATGTGACTCTTCTATGGAGTTGTGTATGGAAACTAGTAGCTAGGATGCCATAACAAAATTGTTCTGTCCAAAATGTCTACAAAAACCTAGGGTTTAGTAGTCCAAGGGGCTGGAAGTGGGGGAGATGCATTTTGAAGGCATTTAGCCTTCATTAGGTTAGAGATGTAGTTCCCTACTCATATATCAGAGCTAAGAGAATATATGAGGAAGAGGAGTAGATGATGGTATTAGCATACCTAGAGGGGCAGATAAGATTCTCCTTGGAGAGTCAAAATAATGGTTCTTGGATAGTAAATCATCAGAGTGATGGGGGTGAAGAGACCTCCTGCTCCAGGGTGGAGAGTCCTTAGAGTAGAGTGATAATGAAGAAGAAACTACCAGAGTAAATCTGTTCTCATGTTTGTATTTTCATATATTTACATTCACAGGTTACTGTCCCTACCATTTATATACAACATGCGAAGATAACAACTGCAGTGACTGCTATCTAAATATAACAGTTAAACTTACTTCTTATAAAGAAGAATTCTAGAGAAGGATATTCTCCATTTTTCACAAGAGATGCAAAATCTCTGATATAGTTACAGATTTAGTTAAACAAAGATGATACCAGGAAATCTTTAATTGTTAAATGTATTTAGATTTATTGAAATTTGTATTGAGTAAAAAAAATCTGTGACTTCATCATCATATGGAAAATTTCAGTGTGGGAACTTCTTTTGCTGTTCATCACTCAATTATGACAAATCAAGTAAATAAATACTAGAGAGCACTTAAGGCACATAGAGATCAAATAGTTTACTTAAGGTCACATCCCTAGTAAATGTCAAAGATGGGATTGGAATACTGGTGAACCTAAATTCCACACTCTATCCACTATGACATACTGTCTTTTAATTGACATACAAATACATGCAAAAGCACACATATGCACATATGTATATGTATGCATACATATGTGCAGATGTATATGTGTATGTGTCTATATCTAGATTTAAAGTTTACAAAGCACTATACTAACACCACACACATCTGTGTGTGTGTGTGTGTGTGAGATTATTTCATTTTGGATTCATAACAACCTTGACATATGCAAACATTCCAGCTTTTTTCATAAGGAAATTGAAGATCAGAGAGGTAAAATACCTTATTTTTAGTCATATAGCTAATAAGTGTAAAGAATAGAATTTAAACCCAAGTATTCCACATTCCAAGATGAATACTGGAGCCAAAGTGGCCCTTACCTTGATGCACCTTGAAATACATGGAGTGATTTTATGTGTAAGGGAATATGTGAATGTATTTTTAAAATGTTACAGCAGTAAATCAACAGACCAAGGAGATTCAATTAAGGATTGTTTCCCACACAAAGATTTGTTTCTTACTCTTCTTGTTTATTTGTTTGGGTTTTTTTTCCAGAAAGACATAATGAAACCTTCCCTAAAGGGAATGTTCAAACATTTCATTAGCAAAGCATATTTTTATAGAATTATTATGTTGCTTGAATAATGTATGGTGTTGAAGTGGAACCTAATGATAATAAAATGAAATTCCTCAAAGCAAGAAAAAAGTTCCTTAGGCTTAATGAGATTAACTTAGATTAATTTAACTAGCTAAAAATATTAAGATGTTAATGATGATCTACAATAGATGCTTAAGCTCATCATACCTGAATAGTAAATTTGGTCCTACCATCCCTTGATAGGGACATGCTAAACCTAGGTCTAAATGAAAACATAAAAGGATTGACTTATTTATGTCCTCTGACTTTACAAATGAAAAGTTCTTGGTGTAAATACTTCAAATACAAAATATTTTGCTTTAACTGATTATTAACACTGACATAATTTATTATCCTTGGAAACATTTATGAGCTAGGACTTTTTTCTCTTTATAGTAATAAAATGTAAGTATTACTTAATTTTAAATTCTTCCACATATCTTTGTGGAAGATATGTATGGGTTACCAAAAAAAAGCATTTGATCCATTCCTACAGATAACATAAAATATTATAGAATGAATATCATTAATTGTGAACACTGAAGATAGTTTTGGAATTCGTATTTTAGCCTTAACTACAACTACAATTTCTCCTTTTGTGGAGAAGGGAAAAGGAATTTATACTTTTGAACACTGACTCCAAAGACTAGCTATTATACCATAGTAACTCAAAAATCATATAAGATGTTTTGATTTAGTGCTCATTTTTGTGAGAGAATACTCACATAAAATCAAAATCTCAAAATAAATACCCAAATAACCTAAAGTGAAACATTGTGTGCTTTGATCTGCATTCCCACTCACATAGTTCTTTCTCTTGAGGTACATATCATTCTTTTTCATAAGTCCTTCAGAATTATCCTGAATCATTGTATTGATGAAAGTTGCCAAGTCTTTCACATTTGATCATTTCACAATATTGCTGTTACTGTGTTCAATATTCTCCGGGTTCTGCTTATTGAATCTGCATCAGTTCACATAGGTCTTTCCAGCTCTATCTGAAATCTTGTTTACTATTTTTTACAGCTCAATATACTGCATCACAATCATATACCACAATTTGTTCCTCATAATCATTTCTTATAGCATAATAACATCCCATCACAATCATGTACTATAATTTGTTGAATTATTTTCCTATTGAAAGAGATTCCCTTGATTTCCAAATTTCTACTATCACAAAAAAGAGCTGTTATAAGTATTTTTATACAAATTTGTTCTTTTTACTTTTTCTATCTCTTTGGAAAACAGATATATCGAAGTATTGCTAGTTCATAGAGTATTCACAGTCCTATAGCTCTTTAAACAGAGTTCCCAATTAATTTCCAGAATGGTTGCATTATTTTAAAACTTCACCAACAGTATATTAGTGTCTCAATATCTTATTATCCCATCTAACATTTGTCATTTTCCCTTTCTGTTATGTTAATAAATTTGATAGGTGTGGTATGACAGAGGTTGTAGATGAGAGATATTTTATTTTGTATTTCTCTAATTAGTAGTGATTTAGAGTATTTTTCAATTGACTACTGATTTCTATTTCTGAAATCTGCCTGTTCATTTCATTTGACCATTTATCCACCGGGTGAATGACTCTATTTTAACAAATTTGTCTCAGTTCCCTATATATTTGAACAATGAGGACTTTATCAAAGACATTTGCTGTAAAAATTTCCAGTTTCCTGTTGTGCGAATGATTTTTAATTCAATGCAACCAAAATGATCTGTTTTACTTCCTGTAACTGGGAAAAGGCAATTCTTCTTCAAGCTATAGAAGTCATCCTATAGTTAGATAAGCATCCCTGAAATTATAATCTTGAAAGAAGGGGCAGTCATTTCCATATTCTAAGGTAATTGGAGATTTACCATGAACATGGAGATAGAGAGCAGTTTTCTTTGGAGCACTGGAATCATAATGATAGAGATAAGAATATACATATAGAGAAATGTAAGTGGGGAGATGGAGTTATAGTCAATCCACAATTTTCGTGAGGGTAATGTCCCTTGGAAATGTTACAAGGCAAGTTCCTGCAACCTCAAAAAACTGTAATCTTTTGTTATTGTTAGAAATATACCTTTCTGCATATAATTCCTTTTAATTATAATAGTGACAATAATTAATAAAACAATAATTCATATACTAAGCACTTTCCCTAATAGTAACTATGAAATAATGCATAAAGTGCTATAGGCAAAATAAAATTGGTAGCATACAAAACATTATTTCTTGATGGTAAATCCTGAGAATTCTGTGATCTTTTGTGCTAATATCTCAATAAAATTTGTTTTCAGATAATATTAACTTTTCATAACACATAAAATCTAAAATAACCATAAAAATCTATGCAGCAAATACAATTCTTAAAACTAAAATATTTTTAACCTGAATCCTATTTTCTACTGTTTCAGATAGTAGTGTGATGGCATTGTACTATATACTATACTGTTATAAACATCTTTGTTATTTAACTTTCACTGGTCTGGTGGAATGGGAAGACTGGAACAAACTATGGCAGGTGGGATGGAGTGATTAGAGATTGGTCAGATCCCAAAGGTGTCAAGGTTATGAACTGAATCCCAGGCAATTGCCACTTTTTTCTTGTCACAGGATTTCAGTGACTGGAAGAGGGAATAAGGCATATGACTTTCTACAACTCTGCCTCACTTAAAACCTGACTTATGCTTGAGTCAAGGCATGATCCCATTATATTATTAGTTCTTTTCAAAAATTAAGGATGACACTTTTAATTAAAGAAATAAAAATTAAAACAACTGACATACCACCTCAAACCTATGAGACTATGACAAAAAATGATGAATTTTGGAGGGGATGTGGGAAAATTGGGACACTAGTTCACTGTTGATAGAACTGTGAATTGTTGCAAACATTCTGGAGACCAATTCGGAATCATACCTAAAGGGCTGTCAAATTGAGTATATTCTTTGACCCAGCAATATCACTATTAGGTCTGCATCCTAAAGAGATCAAATATAAGGGGAAAGTACCTACTTATTCAAAATTATTAACTGCAAATATTTTTGTAGAGGCAAAGAATTGGAAACTGAAGGATTTCCAATTGGGAAATGGCTGAACAAACTGTGGTATATGATTATAATGGAATAATATTGTACCATCAGAAATGATGATCATAAATAAACTTGGAAAGGCAAAAAGAAAGTGATGCAAAGTGAAGTTAGCAGAACTGGGGAAACATTTTGCATAGTAATGAACAATGATCAACTTTGAATGACAACTATTATCAGCTGTCCAAAGATCCAAGAAAACCCCAAGCAATTTGTGAAGAAAAAAATTATCCAAAATAAAGTGAAAACTGTTGTATCTGAATGGACACCGAGACACAACAGTTTTCACTTTATTTTGTTAATGAATTGTTTTTTTTTTATACAAGCAATGTCTTCTTTCACAAGATGATGAAAATCAAATATGTATTGCATGATAGCACATGTATATCCTATTTCATATTACTTACCATCTTGGGGAAAAGGGAAGACGGAGACAGAACATGGATAACAAAATGTTAGAAAATGATTATTTAAAATCATGTTTACATGTAATCTGGAGAAGAAAAACATAATAAAAATTAAAGAAAAAGGATGAGCAACAACATCAACAACAATAACAATCACAACACCATATCTTATACCTTGGCTGATTTCTGAAAACCAAGGGAGAGAATGCTGGCATTTAAGTCATTGCTGTCAGAAGAAACTGAGGCTGAGGAGGTCTAGACATCACCTATGAGCATTGTCCTTCACAGCTGGGAGATGACATTGGAGACTGAATGACAGACCAACTTGAAATATACCATCAACAATGTATTCTTCATGTTATGTTTGAGTTCCTTAACTGTCTTGGAGTATGGGAACACAGCAGAGGAGAGTTCATATATGACCGTGAGGCTTTGATAAAAGATGGAATTGGCAATCTTGATGCATCTAGAATGATAGTCAGTTATGTTAAGCTAACTTTCAAACTTGGAAACTGAGTGCAAAATCATTTTTTTTTCTACTGCACAGTTATGAATTTGGTTGCCAACACAAAAGTAAAAATAAGATTACTAATAAAATCATGAGAATGTTTGAAATTCCAAAAGGTAAATGCATAAATGTTGAGAATTGACTAGTTTTCAACTGGAGAACACTAGTAGAAACATTGAATTGGAACTGATAATGAGTCCTGATAAATCTGACATTTCCTTTGCTTTGCCATCCACTTATTTTTTCAATTTTTTTCAATTAGCGGAAATTTATTTCTCTCCTCCCACCCATAAGAAAGAAAAAAATCACATTATTAACAAATATACATTGTCAAAGAAAATTAGTTCTCATATTGACTATATGCAAAAAAAATTATCATTTGCCTTTCTGTCAGGAGATAGGTAGGTGAGCAAGTAACATTCTTCTTCATCTGTGTTATAGAATCATGGCTAGTCATTGCAATAATCAGACTTCTTAAGTCTTTCATTATTTATATTTGTATTATTTTCCTTATAAAAATTATTCTCTTGGTTTTGTTTCTTTCACTCTGCATCAGTTCATATTACCCAGAATTCCTTAATATCATCCTTTTCATCACTACTTACAGCACAATAATATTCCATTGCATTGATACAGCACAATTTGTTTAGACATTGCTAGATGCCCAAGAGGCAACTTAAGGTATCTTAATAGTGTCTAGTCTGTTTTCTTTCTTATTTAGCTTCTTCAATACTTCTTGAAAACATTAACATTCCTTATACTGTCAACACTGTATTATCATATAACTCTTTCCTATTCAAATAAATTTTGGCTTTCTAGATTTCTCTGGATTATTGTGTTTGTATTTCATTGTTCTTATTTAGCTCTGTTCTCACCAGACATGTTCAAAAGTTCTCTTTCATTAAAATTAATTTATTTCCCTACTCTTTAAATAGTAAGGTATTATTGATTGTTAGGGCATGCCGAGACTGAAGTGGAGGCAGAGTTGGTGCATACATGACTTCAAATGCCAAACTTAACTTTGCTTAAAGGAGGGTTTCAAAAAACTCACACAAGGGAATTGTTCATACAGAGGCCAGAAGAAGTGATACTAGGACATTCCTGAGGTGTCTCTGAAGAACTTGAGAGTTGATTGGAAGACACTGGCACAGGACCATCCAGCATTGTGTATCCGTATCAAAGAAGCTCCTCTACTCTACATGAAAAGCAGAATTGCAGAAACTAAAAAAAAAAAACAAACAAGTGAGATGTGAAGAACTAAAGATATCTCCATCTTGGATGTTGATATAGTTTTTTTGTGTACAACTGGTTGATATAGCTTTCTTAGCTTTTGTGGTAGTTAGATAAACCACAGTTAGACACAACATGCACTAACCCCAAACTAGTGTTGTCATTTTGGTACTCTTCAAATTTGAAGGCCAACAACCATTAGTGGTTAATTTTTCTCTTTTAGTTTTTGTAAAATTGTATTCCAAGATCTTCAATTTTTAGAAGCTTCTAGGTTTTGTGTGACACTTCCTGTGGTCTCATGGTACTTGTAGTACTTCTTCCTGGATACTTGCTGAAAGTTTTCTTTGAATTTTCTTCTTTCCTTTAGGAGTTCAGGACTGTGACTATCACATTTCTTAGATATTTTCTTTTGTATTTCTTTCAGAAGGTAATTGTTGGGTTCTTTCTTTCTTCATTTTATCTTTCCTGTAACCCTCCAAGAGAACTTACCTTTTTAAATTTGATGTCCAAGTTTTTCACAAATTATTTTCAGGGAGTCTAATAAATTTTAAATTACATTTTGTTTACTTGCTTTCTAGTTGAATTATGTTATGTCAGAGATCTTCCATATTCTTCTATTAAATTATGTTAATTTTCATCTAAAATTTCTTGACCCAGGAAACATTAGTTTCTATTTTTTTTAAACCCTTAACTTCTGTGCATTGGCTCATAGGTGGAAGAGTGGTAAGGGTGGGCAATGAGGGTCAAGTGACTTGCCCAGGGTCACACAGCTGGGATGTGTCTGAGGTCAGATTTGAACCTAGGACCTCCTGTCTCTAGGCCTGACTCTCAATCCACTGAGCTACCCAGCTGCCCCCTAGTTTCTATTTTTTTTAAACCCTTACCTTCCATTGTAGAATTGATACTATGTTTTGATTTCAAGACAGAAGAGTGCTAAGGACTAGGCAATGAGGGTCAAGTGACTTGCCATGTGTCACACAGCTAGGAAGTCTCTGAGGTCATTTTAACCCTGGAATTCCCATCTCTAGATCTGACTCTCAATCCACTGAGTCACTTAGCTGCCCCCTTCTGTTTTTTTTTTTTTAATTCAGGTTTTCTAGAATTCCATTTCTTGGGTAATGTTTATCTCTCATTATCTCTTCTAAACTACTTCTCTTTCCAGTTCTCTTTTTAAGCAATTTTATTTCATTTTTAATCCTTTGTTTAATTTCTTCGAGCTATTCAAGTAGTCTTTGTCAATTTTTAAATATATATTCTAACATTTGTTTTCTCATCTTTCCAAGTTTAGTTCTTCAATTATGACATCATGTCAGAGGCAGAATCTTCCACCTGTTCCACTCTTGGGTGGAATGCTTTGTCTTGTTTCATTCACTTTAGTTGTTATATTGGCTTCTACCTCCTGGGTTGTTGCTTTCTTAGATCTTTGAGGTTCATAGCACTATGTGTAATATTAGAATTAATTTTTCTTTAAACATTTGATAACATTTGCTTATAAAGGTATTTGGTTCTAGGTTTTCTTTGTGTGTGTGTGTGTGTGTGTGTGTGTGTGTGTGTGTGTGTGTGAGAGAGAGAGAGAGAGAGAGAGACAGAGAGAGAGAGAGAGACAGAGAGAGAGAGACAGAGAGAGAGAGAGACAGAGAGAGAGAGACAGAGAGAGAGAGAGAAAGAGAGAGAGAGAGAGAGAGGGAGAAAGAGAATTCATTTGTTACTTGTTGCTTCCTTGCCCCCTTCATTGAGTTATTCAAATTCTTTGTTTTTTGTTCTATTAATCTTTGCACAGTCTAGTTTTTTTCCAATATTTATCCACTTGTTGAATTAACTTTGCTGTGGAGTGATTTTCTCTGAAAGGCTGCTTTAATTGTTGATGCACTTCAACTCCACTCAATTCCATGTTTCTACCTTAGCCTGTTGGCAGTTAAAAAAATAAATTATTTTGTGTCCTTTTATTTTCTTCATAAATTTTAATATAATCCATTCCTTTGAAAATTCCCTTGATATAAATATATAATTTATTATGAATTTCTTTTGTTTCATAATTGTAGAAATGAATTTGGGTGGGATGAATGTATTAGAGAAAGATGCCAATAGATAATCAGCTAATAACCCAACTTTATAATGGTCAGAGATCCAAATCTCTGTCTAGTTGGAGCTTTGAAACTGTAACAATAAAAAACCCTCCCCCAGAATTGATGTTGATAGAAAGGAGAGAAAGAGAGAGAGGGTCTGTGTGGTTTCTCCCTCCTCCAGCCCTCTCCTGGGGCTGAATACATCCTGGGAGACTTTAAGGGGATGTCACCCTGAAACTAGGTGGCCTAGATGGTTGTGCTGCCTGACAGGACTAGGGGGCAAGGCTTCCCTACAAGAGGAGGTAGGTGGTACCTCAATCCGATCCTGAATAAGGATGGAGTTCACTCAAACCTCCCCCAGATTGGTTAATTTCACAGCGTGTGGTCTGGCTTTAAGATGGAGGCAGCCAGACCAAGCCGTGGTTCCCCTCTTCCTAGTTGTCTCTCAGGACACTGGAACACTATCTGACTGTTAAATGGCTTTTATTATTCACAAATCAGGGATTGGGGAAAGGGGTGAAGGGCAGAGGGATTTCAGGGTGCCCTTTTCACTATTCCTATGGGGTCCGTCACTTAGGTAGGAACCCCAGTGGTTCCAACTCTTAAGCTTCTCCTCCCCTTCCCCTTCTATTTCTATGTTCAATTTATACCCTTTCCTAGAATTGCAAGCTTTGACTGAAAAGGGTCTCTCAGCAAGGATGGGTAATGAGTGAAGGAGACTAAGAGATTGTTTACAATGGAGTCCAAAATCTTAGCTGACTAGACAGTTGTAGTCTTGAAGGGTGAGTTATGGTGAAATGGCTGTGATCAGGGAATCAGGGTTTCAATTTCCAAGAGAGACATCCTCAGCAAGCCCTCCAGACTGGATCAGAGCTGAGTTTTCTCCCTCCTCTTCCTCCCAGCCCTCAGCCCAAAGACCTCTCTTCCTACTCCTCCTGGAAGAAATTCCCCAAATCTCCTGCTGGTTTCAACTGCCATCAATTGCCATCAACTGCCTTCCCCTCCTTTGGTTCCATCTCCTTTGCACAAAATCCCATCTTACAAAGCTAACTTGGGGCTTAATCAACAATCTGTATCGTAATATTTTGTGGTGATAATTTTTATTAATAACTACTATTTACAAACTTCAAAATATTATGGAATATTATAGTCATTCATATTATGGAATATAGTCATTCAGTCACTCAGAAGCAGTTCTTACTATACTCTGGGCACTGTTCTAAAAACTGGGGATAAAAAAAAGGCAAAATCATTTTCTATTAAAGAGCTCCCATTTTAATGGAGGTGACAACACACAAATAACTATGTATATACACCATGTGGAGAATATATATAAACACATAGAAATATGTACAAACATATATATATTACTGTGTGTTTAAACATTTATATGAATATATGCACACATACTCATATACACATCTATTTATGTATCTCTACATATATCTATCTTTCTATTTAGAATAAAAGGAAGATAATAGTAGAGGGAAGGCACTGTTAAGATTCACCCCAATATAGTCTAATGGAAGGAAAAAGGTATAGTCTGAGAGGAATCACTTACTACCTTTTTCCAGGGCAATTGTATTAGTCAGTGAGCTAGCAAATATTTAAGTTCCTATTGTGTGCCAGATACTGGATTGAGTGCTGGATATACAAAGAAAAACTAAAATATTCTTGCTCTGAAGAAGCTTCCAGTCTAATGGAACAAGTATCTAGACTGAGATTTGCCTCAGTCATACCTCCTTATTATTATACAAATTATTTTATTAGCAAACTATTTATGTTTGGAGTTTTTATTGTTCAGATAATATGAATTATTGTAAATAGTACCTAGGGATAACAAATGAAACTGTCACAAATTATTTATCTTTAAAATTACCTCCAAAATTAGTACTTAACCTATTATTTGGTGAGATTACCTAGAAACACCTACATTGGCTTGTAAGTGTTCATACCAATTAAAGTGAGATCTTGACCATTCTTTCTTTTCTATATGAATTTCAGGAGAATTTGTGTCAGAAAATCAAGGAGGTTATCAATAAAACATGTAACGCTGAGAGTCCTGGGAATTCATTTACTGTCTTTACTCAGCAGAATCACAAACCACCTGCAGATGAAAGTTCATCAAAGCAACTCAATCCTTCAATACAACGATGGAGAAGACATCAACAGGAAGAAACTCTAGTCTGCCATCTAGAGAACTCTCAGGTGTGTACTCTTTTACACACACTCCACAAACTATTATAGATTTCACTTTGTATCTTTTATAGTGTTAATTTATAACATTAATGGTTTTCCACAGGTATAAAATTAGTATATAGAAGTTATAAACAAACTTTTTTATAAGTATATTTTTGGGAAACCTACCAGTATTTTCATGTTATTCCTATATGTCTCCATATGCAATATTAATATGATTTCTTTCATTTCAAATTTTTTTCTCTCCACTTAAGAGTCAGAATGATCTAATGAAGAATCTTTTAATCTTCTTTGTCCATGTAAGTAAAGGTGACCGAATATTCATCAGACTTCATGTAAAGTCACCAAATCAATAAAATCTTTAAAAACAAACACCAGAAATAATTTAAACTGACTTAATGTTCCCTTATTTTCTGGATACTGGTGTTTGGAATGGGGTTTATTTTTTTTTTTATTGGTGTCATTCTTTTGGGAGCATGTCTATTTTCAGAAATGATAAATCATGAGGATACTGCTATATATTTTTTGCCAGAAAAATCCTAAGCACATTCTATATTAAATCATTAATGCAGGCAAAGAAGTAGTATACACTGATATCTTACTATTTCTTTTAGATAACTTGTTGATAGTTTACCAATCTACTTTTTTCCACATTATAGGTAATTTGAGTACTGGTTTCCCAACTAGCAGGCTAATTCTAAGGTAAGTCACAAGTGCTCAAAAAGAAGCAAGTGGAATTAGGACCACTGTTGTTTTTTGTTGTTTAAAGAGACTTTAGGGATCACTTAACCTACTCTGATCATTTAATAGGTGGAACTGAAGCCCCAAGTGCTTGGGTTTGCCCAGGTCCACAGCTAGTTAGTGGGAGACATATAGAGGAAAGAGAAAAAGAATTGCTGTCTGAGGAGAAACAAACCATAAAGACAAAGGAAGAAACACATTATGATTGCCATCAATCTGTACAGAGATTCTTGCCTCTCTCTCCCTTCCTTAGATTTCAATGGATATTCCACTAGGTACTATAGACCTACTACACTCAGGAATCATTTTTTAACTATCAGGAATTGATAGCAGAAAGTAGAAAGCAAAATGACCAAGGGGATAGAAATCTGGCTTTGGAGTCAGGAAAGGCTGGGTTCAGATCACTGAAACAAAGTCACTTAATGTCTCAGTGAGTCAGGTAATTCTCTGAGTCACTATATTTCAAAGCAAGTTCTGATCTCCCATGGTAGAGGGAAGTTACTGAGAGCTTATTATAAAGAATAAAGTAAAAGAAAACAAATCATTAAACTTTAGGACAGATATTCTTGGCAACACCAAGACAAATACAAAGGATCACCCTTGTTCTACAAGAAAACTTATTTCATAGTTCCCTCTCCCTTTATCTGACTGAAACTTTTCTAAGTCTGGCCATTAAAATTAGTTCCCTTTCTCTCTTCTGGGTTATTCTGGAATTCTGTCCTTTCCTATTTTCTCTTTTTCATTCCAGTCCATATTCAGTCATAAGATCAGAGATCTAGAGACAAGAAGGGACCTCAGGGAATATCTAGTCAAACCTCTTCATTTCAAGGTCCAGTAAGATTAAATGATGTTCTCAATCAGGCAAGGAGTCATCATTAGATGCAGGATTTCAACTCAGGTCCTCTGATTCTAGAGCCTGCGTTTTGTTCCACTATACCTCAGTATCCCACACATGAAGACTCCATGATGGGAGAATATTTTTAAGTGGACCCATCCATTCATACATCTATTCGTTGGCATTTTGTTGTATAATTTATTGAGTTTAATTTGTTATTGGTAATACATTATAGAGTCTTCTCATCAATTATATGTTCTTCACTTTGTGAGTGACCTATAATTTTGATTCCTCAAAAACAGTAAAATTACATGATTTTATCTATAACATTGTCATTGAAAGACTATTAGTTGTTAAAAAAAGAACAAAACTAGTTAGATTTTTGTAACAGGGTAAAGCTTGGGTGGGGGTATAGCTCAGTTTCCCAAATGTACTCTAGACTGCTGTTTTCCCTCTTATCTTAAATTATAGGACCAGTTCATGGTTGTTTTTCCTTATTTTTCCAAAATATATATACTAATGGATCAGCTCTGTTGGTAGTCCACCCAAATATGTGTAGGTTAGGACAATAAACATTCTTTCTCTACTTTTGTATTAGTAAGGCAGATCTTGTATTTATATAGTACTTTTTATACTACAAAGCACTTTAAGTAGCTTATTTAATTGAAGCTTCCCTGCAAGCCTCTTAGGTATGTGCTATAGTTATGATAACATTATTTTTAAAGATGAATCTGAGACTTACAGAGATGAAATACAGAACTTGCCTAAGAAGACTATCTGTGTTCAGAGAAAGGTTTCCAACTAGTTGCTTACTTCTGATTACAGGGACAGTCCATTTCTTCTTCTTCATTCTACTACCATACTATACTATATTGTCTCCAGTCAATTTTCTTACAATAACCTTCAATGGAAACTGAGGTATGTAATAGATTTCAAAGGGCAACTAATATAGTTCCCTAATTTTGCAAATAAAGAAACAGAGGTGAAATTATTCAGTCAAGTTCATATGAGTAGCAAGTGACAAAACTGGAATTTGAACCGGTATCTTCTGGATATAAAGCTTCCTAGGCATGCATTGTCATTTTCCTGGATTGTTCTAGGGTTCCTGGATTTGGGGGAAGTAAATCATGTATTCTTTTAAAGGACCATCTTTTTTTCTGCCTGAAACTAAGATGTGTTTGTTTCCCCTAATCCAAATGCTTAGGACAATGTCATGCACCCTGTAGATGCTCAGTTAACACTAGACATTTGACTGGCAGTCTGGATAGACTCAAAATTTCCCAGATGGTGGTCATGTGGCATAGATTATTGGAGGAGAGACAGCACAGAGTGAAAGAGGTGGAAGAAAATGTGCTCCCTTCTGATGCAGAACATTTCTGTGCTCCCTTGAACTTTTGTAAATCAATTATGGCTATTTCTGTGCTACTTTAGTCAGCTGTAGAATACAATAGGATCCCATGCTTATCCCAGGAATTAGTGCTAAACACTCTCAAATTTTACTTGTTATTTTTTTTAAGTTTCATGAGGGTTTTTTTTTTGTTTTTTTATTGTCAGGCTTGCTACATTCACTATTCCCCATCCTTGAAATATTTGAAAGTATTAACCAAAAAGTGCTAACAGCTTAAACTTTAAGATTCTATAGAAGAGTTAAATGCATTATTCAGTGAAAGAGACCTGCACATAATAATTAGAGAAAAGTCATAAATCTGCATTTGAATAGTGATAATTCAAAATGATTTTGAAGAGAGGTGATGAATTTGGTAACAATGATTAATTAGAGAAAATATCATCAGTACTTTACTTGTATTCTTTACGTTTTTTACATTACAAATGCATGATTTGGAATATCATTAGAGCTAAAAACCTATTTTAAGGTTAACTTTTCATAAGAATTTTTCTTCATGATCAATCCATTGAATAAACTTAGAGAATTATAGGAAAAATGCTTTGAATCTTTCTTCCTTTCTGAAAATTAAAATACTATGCCTGAAAAAAAATAAATCTATCTAAACTAGCATGAGAAAGCCATTAGCTGAGTTGGATATTGGGCTGTCTCAGAACTTTAACAAATTGTATAGGAGGGGATCTCTATTTGATCAGTTACTTTTTCCTGGGGCTGGTTTAAATGTCTTGGTGTCACTGATCTCTTAATTTGTCTCTTAAAGATCTGTTAACAGAATTTGGAGAAGTATGAAGGATTAGAAAGAAAATGGGACTTTTAAATAGGTCCTGGGTTCTTTGTGAACCTAAGTAAACTTCAAGGTTTCAGTCTCATATTTTTTTTTGTCTCGTCCTTGATCCATTCTTCTACCTAAATTCCCCTATCTCCTTTACCTTCTGCATCACAAATCTCTCTTGGTTCTTCAACCTTTCTCACCTTATCTTTGAACCTTCCTATTGAATACTGAAATAGCATTTGAGTTCATCCCCTTATTTTGAGTTCTCCCTCTTTAATCTCTCTTCCACACAGCTGCCAAATTTTTATTTTACAATATCTGTCTGACCTTGTGTCTACTCCATTAAAATCATTATTGGCTCTAGATCAGTCTTTAAATAAAAAGAAAAAAAATATTATTCTAGCACTTAAAACCTTTTGCTTTTTGGTTCCCTCCTCCCTTTCTAGTATTATTTCATATTATGAACTTCCTCACACTCTAGTCAAACTGACTTGTAAATTTGTTCCTGCATACAATATTTCATTCTCCACTTCCATACTTTCTAGATTGTCTCCCATATATGAAATAATCCCTTAACTTTCTTTAATGAAATCCCCAAGTGCAACCCCTAGAGGATGCCTTTTCTAATCCTCTAGTTATTAACATCTTTCACTCTCAAAATTGTTAAATAGAGATTCCTTTCAGGAATTCTGGGAAGATGGCATCTTAGACAGAGCAAATCTTAAAACCTCCACACCCTTACACACCAAGATAGAAAACAATGCACTTTGAGAAGAGAGCAACAAATCTAACAAGGGACAGAGCAGGGGGATCATTACTGCTGCACAAATAAAGAGGTACGCCAAGAAAAATGCTTCAATTCTTGAACTGTTCTGGTCTGAGACTATAGAAGGGGAATCCCAGGATGCCTCCCCCACGTGCTGTGTAGAATCTCCAGCTGCCCCTGAAATCTCAGAGTGGGTGGGCGCACTGTCACTAAGAGGGCCTTGCTGGCTGAACACAGGCACTGGAGAGGTGACTGAAGTAGAAAACCAGAGAAACACAGCAAAAACGCCCAGAATAACGTGGCTTAGAGAGAGCCAAACCTAAGACCACAGACAGCTTGGCTTTCTCATACTGAGATAGAGAACAAAAGGCTTCAAGAGGAAAGAAAACCAGATCAAACACAAGGACAGTGCAGGGGAACCATACTACTGGACACATCAGCTCAGCAAAAAATGTTCCTTGTCCCCCCACATTTTTTTTTGTTTTTTTTTCTTTTTCCCCTCTTGAGGTTTTAGTCTCAGGGCAGAGTAAGTAGTAAATAAATCCAATCAATACAGGCTAAATACCAACAATTGAAAAAACAAGAAGTCATCAGAGGGCAGAGAATGTAAATAAAAACCTCCATTGCTAGATGGGGAAGATCTTTCATTAAAGATCATTAAATATATCTGCTCAAACTAGCAGAACAGGAAAGGAAAAAAATATGAGTAAACAACAGAAAAAGAGAAAAGAAGTCACAATTGACAGCTTCTTTCAAGGAAGTGAAAAGAGAGCAAATGAAATAGAAATAGAAGAAGAGGAAAAAGTTCCAGCAAATTGGACACAGGCTTTGGAAGTTTTCAAAATTCAATTAACTCGAGAACTTCAGGAACTCAAAAAACAATCAAGAGAGACAAGAGAGGCTGAAGACAATTTGAAAAAGGAAATACATGAACTAAAATGAGAAAATAAAGTCTTAAAAGCCAGAATTGGCCAGCTTGACAGTGAAGCAAAGACGGCAAAACATGATCTACAAATAGAATCCGACCAGAAGGAGAAGGATGACCAAAAAACCAGGGATGAAATTCAGTCTTTAAAAAACAGAACTCAACAACTAGGAGCAAATGACTTCAGAAGGCAGCAAGAATATATAAAATAAAATTTAAAAAAATGAAAAATTTGAGGAGAATATGAAACACCTCATTGATTCAACAAAACATCTGGAGAAAAAAGAAATAGAAGAGACAATTTAAGAATTATTGGTTTACCAGAACATCATGATAAAAGAAAAAGTTTAGACATCATCCTATAAGAAATTATCAGAGACAACTGTCCTGACATTCTCGAACAATAAGGAAAAGTGGAAATTGAAAGAATCCACAGATCACCTCCTACATTTAATCCACAACTGACAACTTCCAGCGATATTATAGCCAAATTCAAAAACTACTGGACCAAGGAAAAAATATCACAAGCTACTAAAAAGAAGTCATTTAGATATCAGGGAACCACAGTTAGGATGACACAGGATCTGGCTGCATCTACATTGAAGGACTGGAAGGAATGGAACATAATAGTCTGAAAAGCAAGAGAACTGGGTCTACAACCAAGAATCAACTATCCAGCAAAACTGACTATATTATTGCAGGGGAAAGTATAGTCATTCAATAAAATTGAGGACTTCCAAGGATTCATCAAGAAAAAAAAAGCAGACTTAAATAGAGTTTGCTGTCCAAACACAGAACTCAAGAGAATCACCATAAGGTAATTAAGAGAATGATGGGAGGGGAAAATATTTTCTTAAGGGACCCAATAAGTTCAATCAATTTGTATCCCAAGAAGAAAAGAAGATATTGGCAAATATTAAAAATTATTATTACCAACAGGTTAACTAGAAGTTTACATAGAAGGAAGAGTGACAAACTGTATAGAATGAAATGTCAAGTGATACATACATATATATATGTATGTATCACTTGATATTTATACATACGTACATATATATGTACGTATGTATAAATATATACAAAACTAGAGGGGGGAAAGGAGGTAATATTAAGAAAAACGGGAAAACAAACAAAATGGAGCAAATATATATTCCATAAAGAAGGTCATGGGGCCAGGAAGGAAGAATAACAATACACTGTAAGGGTAAAGGGGTTGGAGAGAGGAAATATTTAATACTTAAGTGCACTGAAATCAACTTAAAGAGGGAAAAACAATCAGATCCATTGGGGCAAAGAATTGATTTGTGCTCTATAGAGAAGTAGAAGGGTAACAAAAGGCCTGGTGGAGAGGGAAGTAACACTAAGAAGGGAGAATGGGGAGTAGCTTGAAAAGATCCTAAAGAAGAATAAGAGGGGAATAAGAAGGGAGGGAGGAGAAAGGGAAGAAAAATAAGGGAAGGGATTGGGGAACTGATTAAAAACAAAACACTAGTATAAAAGGAAATAGTGAAAGAAGAAATGACAGGACAAGGAGAGAGAATCAAAATGTCTGGGAATACAGAGTTGATAATTATAGCTCTGAATGTGAATGGGATAAACTTGCCCATAAAACAGAAGCTAATAGCAGAGTAGATTAGAAACCAAAATCCTACCATATGTTGTCTACAAGAAACACACATGAGACAGGCAGACATATATAGAGTAAAAATGAAAGGATGGAGCAAAATCTATTGGGCTTAAAATGAGAAAAAGAAGGCAGGGGTTGCCATCATGATCTCTGACAGAGCTAATGTAAAAAATAGACATGGTTAAAAGAGATAGGGAAGTACATCCTAATGAAAGGCAGTATAAACAATGATGAAATATCAGTACTCAACAATACTCAACATGTATTCACCAAATGGTATAGCTTCCAAATTTCTAAAGGAGAAACTAGTGGAGCTCAAGGATGAAATAGATAGCAAAACTATTCTAGTGGGGGACCTCAAGGGACCTTCCCCTATCAGATCTAGATAAATCAAACCAAAAAACAAGTAAGAAAGACATAATATAAATGAATGAATCCCTAGAGTTAATAGATATATGGAGAAAAATAAATAGGGACAAAAATGATACACCTTCTTTTCAGCAGCACATGGAATATTTACAAAGATAAACCATGTAATAGGGCATAGAAACATGGCAAACAAATGCAAAAAAGCAGAAATAATAAATGCAACCTTGTCAGATCATAGTGCAATAAAAATAGTTATTAGTAAGAATAAATGGAGAGACAAACCAAAAACTAATTGGAAACTAAATAATATGAATCTCCAAATAAATTTAGTGAAAGAACAAATCATAGAATTAATTAATAATGTCATTGAAGAGAGTGAAAATGATGAGACTTCTTACACAAACCTATGGGATGCAGCCAAAGCAGTTCTAAGGGGAAAATTTATATCACTGAGTGCATATATTAAAAAATTAGGGAGGGCAGAGATTAATGAATTGGACATACAACTTAAAAAAGTAGAAAGTGAACAAATTAAAAATCCTCAGAGGAAAACTAAATTAGAAATACTAAAAATCAAAGGAAAAAATGATAAAATCAAAAGTAAAAGAACTATTAAATTAATAAATAAGACTAGAAGCTGATATTTTGAAAAAAACAAATAAAGTAGATAAAGTACTGGTAAAAATCTAATAAAAAAAGGAAAGAAGAAAATCAAATTTACAGTATTAAAGATAAAAAGGGAGACCTCACCTCTAATGAAGAGGCAATCATTAAAAACTATTTTGCCCAAATATGCAATAAATATAGCAATAAAGGTGATATGAATGAATATTTACAAAAATATAAATTGCCTAGATTAATAGCAGAAGAAATAGAATACTTAAATAATCCATTATCAGAAAAAGAAATTGAACAAGCCATCAAAGAACTCCCTAAGAAAAAATCGCCAGGGCCTGATGGATTCACAAGTGAATTCTATCAGATATTGAAAGAGCAACTAATCCCAATACTATACAAATTATTTTATATGATAAGCAAAGAAGGAGCCCTACCAATTTCCTTTTATGACACAAATATAATACTGATTCCAAAGCCAGGTAGATCAAAAACAGAGAAAGAAAACTACAGACCAATTTTCATAATGAACATAGATACGAAAATCTTAAATAGAATACTAGCAAAAAGACTTGAGCAATTGATCAAGAAGGTTATCCATCATGTTCAAGTGGGATCTATACCAGGAATGCAAGGATGGTTCAACATTAGGAAAACCATCCACATAATTGACCATATCAACAATCTAACAAACAAAAACCACATGATTATCTCAATAGATGCTGAAAAAGCCTTTGACAAAATACAACATCAATTCCTATTAAAAACACAAAAAAGTGTAGGAATAGAAGGACCTTTTCTAAAAATAATAAACAGTATATATCTAAAACCATCAACAAGCATCATATCCAATGGGGATAAATTAGAAGCCTTCCCAATAAGATCAAGCATGAAAAAAGGATGCCCATTATCACCTCTATTATTTAACATTGTAATAGAAACACTAGCAGTAGCAATTAGAGAAGAAAAAGAAATTGAAGGTATTAAAATAGGCAGTGTGGAGACTAAGCTATCACTCTTTGCAGATGATATGAGGGTCTACTTAAAAAATCCTAGAGAATCAACTTAAAAGCTAGTAGAAATAATCAACAACTTTAGCAAAGTTGCAGGATACAAAATAAATGCACATAAATCATCAGCATTTCTATATATCTCCAACACATCACAGCAGCAAGAGGTAGAAAGTGAAGTACCATTTAAAATCACCCTAGACAATATAAAATACTTAGGAATCTATCTGCCAAAACAAACACAGGAATTATATGAAAAAAACTACAAAACACTTTCCAAACAATTAAAACTAGATCTAAAAAATTGGAAAAACATTGTTTGCTCATGGGTAGGATGAGCTAACATAATAAAAATGACAATTCTATCCAAATTAATTTACTTATTTAGTGCTACACCTATCAAACTACCAAAAAAACCCTTTTTTACTGAATTAGAAAAAAACTATAATGAATTTCATTTGGAAGAAAAAAAAGATCAATAATATCAAGGGAAATCATGAAAGAAAATGTGAAGGAAGGTGGCCTAGCAGTATTAGATATTAAGCTATACTATAAAGCAGCAGTCATCAAAACAATATGGAATTGGCTAAGAGACAGAAGGGAAAATCAGTGAATTACACTTGGCCTAAGTGATGTCAGCAGGACAGTGTATGATAAACACAAAGAGCCCAACGTTTGGGACAAAAATCCACTATTTGATAAAAACTGCTGGGAAAATTGGAAAACAATATAGGAGGGATTAGGTATAGATCAATATCTCACACTCTACCCCAAGATAAATTCAGGATGGGTGGATGACTTGAATATAAAGAAGGAAACTGTAAGTAAATTAAGTGAACACAAAATAGTCTACTTGTCAGATCTCTGGGAAAGGAAAGATTTTAAAACCAAGCAAGTGTTAGAAAATATTACAAGATGTAAAAAATAATTTTGATAACATTAAATTAAAAAGTTTTTGTACAAACAAAAACAATGCAAGCAAAATCAGAAGGGAAACAACAAACTGGGAAAAATCTTTATAACAATAAACACTGACAGGGGTCTAATTACTCAAATATACAAGGAGCTAAATCAATTATATAAAAAAATCAAGACATTCTCTAATTGATAAATGGGCAAGGGACATGAATAGGCAATTTTCAGATAAAGAAATCAATAGTATTAATAAGCACATGAGAAAGTGTTCTAAATCTCTAATAATTAGGGAAATGTGAATCAAAACAACTCTGAGGTATCACCTTACACCTAGCAGATTGGCTAAAATGATAGCAGGGGAGAGTAATGAATGTTGGAGGGGATGTGGCAAAATTGGGACATTAATGCATTGCTGGTGAAGTTGTGAACTGATCCAGCCATTCTGGATGGCAATTTGGAATTATGCCAAAGAGGGCTAAAAGAATGTCTGCCTTTTGATCCAGCTATAGCATTGCTGGGTTTGTACCCTAAAGAGATCATAGATAAACAGAGTTGTACAAAAATATTTAAAGCCACACTTTTTGTGGTGGCAAAAAACTGGAAAATGAGGGAATGCCCTTCAATTGGGGAATGGCTGAACAAATTGTGGTATATTTTGGTGATGGAATACTATTGTGCTCAAAGGAATAATAAACTGAAGGAATTCCATGTGAACTGGAATGACCTCCAGGAATTGATGTAGAGTGAAAGGAGCAGAGCCAGAAGAACATCGTACACAGAGATTGATACACTGTGGTACAATTGAATGTAATGAACTTCTGTACTAGCAGCAATGCAATGACCCAGGACAATTCTTAGGGATTTATGGAATAGAACACTACCAACATTCAGAGAAAGAACTACAGGAGTGGAAATACAGAAGAAAAACAATTACTTGAACAAATGGGTTAATGCAGACATGATTGGGGATGTAGACCCAAAAGGACCACACTAATGCAACTATCAATTATATGGAAATAAGTCCTGATTCGATGACACAGGTTAAAACAAGTGGAAATGTGTGTTGGCTATGGTGGGGAGTTTTGAGGGGTTAAGGGGAAAATAAGAACATGAACCATGAAACCATGGAAATTTTTTCTAAAAAATAAAAAAATTAAACTATTGTTATATAGAGATCTATTTTAAGAAAATTCTTTTGACAGATGTAGTTCAGCAACTTTTATATAACTCAAACTCTAAGAAATGTATTTTGGTTACTAATGGTCCCAGAGTCAGTATGTGTATCCTGTCTTTAAAGACTTATCCTGTCTTTAGCTTTTTAGAACATGATTATTGGTCTGTTCTCTCTTTCTTTAGATTGTGAGTTGTAGTGAAGGAACAGCCATTCACCTTGATTTATGGTGTCAACACCTAGCACAATGTCTAGCCAATTAATAAATTTTTGCTGATTAAAAAGGTTTGAGGGTGAAAGAGGCAGACCACCTGAACAAAGAATCATAAGATCATAAGAATAAAGTACCTTACTGCCCTTTGAGACAATGAAGTGGTACACTTGCACCTTGTAAAGAGTGTATCCCTCTGATATTTCATTGGCCAATGTGTGGAGGTATAGATAAGTATTTACAATTCTCTGCTCCTTTAGAATACAAAAGTTTCTCATTCCACTTGATGTAATTATAGGATGGCTATTTTGCCAGCTAAAGGATCAACCTTTCATTCGTTGCCTTTGAAAAATAAGAACAACCAAATCACTACAAATCAAAACAAATCATAAGTTTCATCTCATATCTTGTAAATTGGCAAAGATGATTTTTAAAATGGCAATAGTTAATGTTGCAATGGTCATCAGAAGATATGCATGTTGGAGAGCAACTTAGAATTATTCAAATAAAGTTAATTAAAATGTTTATACTCTGATCCAGAATTTTTCCTTATTTGTATTTTAACTGGGTTTATACCCAAGGAAATCATAAAGAGCAGTACTGCCTTATATACACCAACCTATTTATAGGAGTAATTTTTGTAATAGTAAAGAATTGCCAATTCATTGAGGAAAGATCAAAAAGACTGTGTTATATTAATGTAATAGAATATTACTCTACTGTAAGAAAATGATGAATATGATGAATAAAAAGAATAATGGAGTGGTTTACATAAACCTATGCAAAATGAAGTAAATTAGAGCCAATAAAACAATATTTACAAGTGATTGTATCAGTGCAAATGGAAAGAATAATCACATATCAAAACACAAAAGTGAATTTTACAAAGTTATAAATATATTTTTGTTTTTTAATTAATTAATTGAGAATATTTTTCATGGTTACATGATTCCTCTTCTTTCCCTCACCTCCTCCCTCCTTCCTCCTAGAGCTGATGTGCAATCCCACTGAATTATACATGTATCATTGTTCAAGACCCATTTCCATATTATTAATATTTGCAATAAAGTGATCATTTAAAATCAAAATCCTCAATCATATACCCATCAAATCATGTGATCAATAATATGTTTATCTTCTGCATTTCTATTCCCTCAGTTCTTTCTCTGGATGTGGATAGCATTCAATAAAAAATAATTTTAAAAAAAAGATATGAGAGAACACTTTTTTTGGTAAAATTGTCTGTGATGGAACAAACTGAAACCTGAAGCATATTCAAAAAGTTCAAAAACCAATGAAGATTTATTGAATTAATCAGCAAGTAGCCATACCAGTGAGGGTAGAGAGACTTCCTGAAGGAACTGAAGGATAAGCTTATATAGGTTTTAATTAGATGAGAGGTAAATTGGGTGCATGCAAGTCTTGAATCTTCAGAGCTTGTTAGTGAGGCTTTGGGGATAAAATAGGGAACGTATGAAAGCAAGAAAGGCAAATATTTGGGTTAATTGTTTCTCATAAGTTTGCCCTTCTGATACTTGCTGTTTCAGCAGTAAGGAATATCACAAACAAGGACTGGGGCTGCAATACAAATGGTTTTAGAGACAAAATAGAGAAACTACAGGCAAAATAGAGTTGCTTCAGTTTTCTCCACTGTCTATACTTCCTAACCATCTCTTCAAAGAACTAGGAGGTACAAAAGTTTTGTACATTGCTTTTATTTCTTATTTCTTCAAGATATTGCATATATTTATGCTTATTTTTATATTTTCCTTTCTTTTTTGTTCAAAATATGTTTTATTATAAAATTTGTCACTCAAGGAGGAAGGAGAGGAACACTGGGGGGAAAAACAACTATGATAACAGAAAACAATAGCCAAAAAAAACAGAACAAAGAAGCAAGAGCAGTCTTCAACAGGAAAGTCAGCTATGGATGAAGAGCCCAGCTCATTAGAAGGAATTTGCCTTCTCTTTTTTCCTTGAGTCCTTTCTTGAGTAAAATAGAGGGGATTTCTCTTGCCTCTTTCCCAATATTGATGCTGTCTTGCAGTGAAGCAGTTTACCCTACAGAAAAATTATCTCCTGCAGAGAATGGGTCCAGAGAGCAAAGCTTTTGCAAGTGAAATTCAAAAACAAAAACAACAAAAATCTCTCACAAGAGAGATTAAAGACATGACCCATTAATGAAAGTCATTGCACCTATGGAGAGTGTATATATGCCTGCTCTTTCTATTAATTTTCCTTAGGTATATAATGGTTAATGGCAATTGCCTACTCACTTAAAAAACTTCAGTTCCTGATTTTCTCAAGGAAAATAAAAACAAAACACTTCTCTAAATTTTAAAACCCTTAACAACCTTGGTCTAACCTAAATTTCCAGGTTTATTTGCTATCATATTTTCTATCCTGTACTCTATTATGCAGCTTAACTATCCTTCTTTTTTGTAACCCAAACATAAGCACATAAACACATACACTTAAGCATCACTCTTTGGGAGGGGAGTCATTGGGATTAGAGTGACTAATTAGGAATTAGTATTCCATAAATTAGGCGATGAGAACATCAATTAATTTGGATGTATTGTAAGTAGAGAAAAGGGAAATTATAATACACTAGTTGTTTACCTATTTAAAATTTTTTTTCCAAACCCATTTGCTAATATTTTGTTTATTTCATTTGTTATTTATTAAATTGAGAATCACTTATGGACTAGAGTAATACCGAGGCCTTAAGTATACAACCATGATTTTCTTTATAACAAGGGTTCTTAATTTGGGTTTCATGAACTTAGAACATTTTGATAACTGCATTGTAATACATTTGTTTTTCTCTGTCTTGTGTATTTTATTTTATGCTTTTAAAAACATTACTTTGGGAAGGGATTCATAGGCTGGCAAAGGGTTCATGAAACACAAGAAGTTTAAGAAAACTCCTTTAGATGGGTGTCCCAATAAGTCTATCAGTAAGAGGACTTATGTACAGTTTCAAGTGCTAGAAAAGACTTTAGGATTTGAGGGAAGTCAATTGAGCTCTCCATGTCTTAGGTTTCCCCAGCCATTCAAGTTGAGCCAATGGAGGGGTAGTGTGTTTTCTTTGGTTAATTATTAAGGAGATAATGTAAATAATTTATGATACCACTTTGAACCATGGAGAATAATATTTGATTGATAGGTTGCTACAGAAAGGGCTGTAGAATTCATACCTTTAAATAACATTGGATATAAATAGCTTTAATATTTTTGACTCTGGTCTTGTGCTCCTAAATGAACAACTTGCCACAACTTCTTTCTTGGGAGGAGGGATACTAGAACCTGCTAATGGTACTCATTTCATTAGAAGTATGAGGCTGTTGAAAACTGAATAAACTTTAAATGCTCCCAATTTTTAATGTCTAAGAATAATGCTTAATTGTTTATTCTTGAAGTCATGTATCATGTAAATGTGCCAGCTAAGGGCTTCTAACAAATTGTGTAGAACCTCCCAGCTTCTCTCCATCCTCCACCCAATTTCCCTGTAGGTATTAATCAACCAAACATTTGACTCCTCACAGAATTAGTGTTTTCAAAAGGCAGATAAAACAATGATCATTAGCTGTTTAAAGAAACATACTAAATAGTCATGAATTGGTCCCTACAAAGATATAGAGAGCAGCATTGCCCTTTAGGGGATATTCAAAGTGGAACCAAACTACTACAGATGGAAATTTATTCCTCAACATATTGCTGTTTAAACTGGGAATATTATGATGTCTCTTCAGCCTTCCTGGATAATTTTTATCAGTTTATGGTCATAATACTTCAAGGCCAAGTAATTATATGTTTTTCTTAAAAGGTAGTAAGAAAGAATCCATGTTTTCCATTGAATAACCAGGCAAATTTCAGACACTTCCCACTTCTGTTCATTTCAGCTCCTTCATTGAGCTCCTTATTCTATCTAATTAAAATTATATCATATCCTTTAGGGAAACAGAAAAGCAGTATAATTCAGTCAAGGAATTATACAGGTTAACAGTAAACTCATTGGATGAGCATATTTTGGTTGGATTTAACAAAAAAAATACCACATTCAGTTGGAATTTGCTGGTGTAGATCTATTCCCCTTTGTATCACATAGCTAACTGGCTGCTTGATAAAATAAGCCAGAGGCTACAAGGTGGAATATCCATACCAGGCAACATATCCATCACATAATAAAAAGAAGTCATTCAAACATTTGAAGAAAATTCATCATGCTGAGCCCAGTTTTTTTTTTTACCTCCAGGACTATTTTTTTGGTCAAAAAGAAATTCACAATCTTATGTATGAATTTGTTAAAAATAACCAGGGAAGTTTATTAATTTTTAAACCTCTTTCGAGACAATACATTCATATTATCCCTTCCCAATTGCCTGACTAAAACATTGTGCTTTAAGACCTAGATAAGATTGATAAATAGTATATCTTGAGCTATTTAGAAAATATGAAATCATGTCCATTTTTTAAAAGCCATAGAAGAAGTATGTTTTTTCTTTTGACCTTTTCAAACTACTCACTTTTAAATGGCTAGAGCTGAGTTTAGAGGTCATAATGGTACCTTGGCAAAGGGGCTGGATTTGGAGTCAACTAGTTTGAAAAGATCTGCCATTTTTTCCTTGTGTAACCTTGAATAAGTTACACTTATTCAAAAAATGTGTATTAAGAGTCTATGGTGTGTTACACATTCTTATTTCTAAAATAGGAAATTTTAGTGAGATTACCTATAAGTTTCCTACAGCTCTAAATCTGTGATGTTATAACTTTAATTACTGAATTACTCAGATATTTGATTCAATTGCACAAATATATATTAATTGCTCTATAACATCGATTTTGTTAGGCATTAGCGTCACCAAGGGTGAATAAAGCATAGTTCTTAACTTCAGAACCATTACAGTCTTACAGGAGACATGAAGCAAAAATGACTATAATATAATAAAATATGTAATATGACAACTACAAAAGTGAAATACTAATGAAGTATTATGGGAGGTTTAAGAAGTTAGAAGCTAGGTGGTGAGTGGGAGAATAAGAATTCAAGAAATAGAACTGGGATGAAGAGAGAGGTGGAGGTGGAAATGTGATTGTCAGAGTGAGGAGTTCATTATAGTTTGGGGAGCAATGAGAACATTATGCCAGAAATGGGAGAAGGCAAAATGAGAATGGGGTGTGGTCCAATTTGTTTGGAATATAAAGTATTTGACAGTAAATAGTAAAAGATAAGTGTGAAGACTGAAAATATTTTTCTTTTCTTGAGTGTCATTGTGGGAGTAGGGAAAATAAATCGATAGTATATTGGTGAATTTGTTTCAACCTTAAGTGACCTCCCTACCCTGGATAGAATTTTTAGAGGGAATAGGAATAACTTTTTCTAGTTGGTACTGGTCCAAAGATATGAATGTCACTGGGGAGAAACAAGGGTCTCTACTGAACCCCAAAGAAGATGGAAGGTTCTTTTGGAGGTAAGATTCATACTACTTTCATGCTTGGGGAGAGGAGAAAAAAGGACATGGAGTTACTTTCACTCAACTTGGTATAAAGACTGAGTTCCTTTTTAGAACTTATGGAAGCAGGTGTGTTTGTGATAATGTAAGTCTGAAGCAGAGAGAAAAATTTAAAAGGTAATAAATAATACACAACAGATTTTGTTTGTCCTAAAATTAGTTCCAGACACAAAGAAACTAAATGGGTTTTGCCAGACACAGAAAGTACTAGAATTTCTCCTGAAGCTTTGGAAGTGGGCTTTGGTTGGGATACTTCTTGAAAGCTGAAAAAGAATCCCACTGCTATTTGCTAGAAATTCGTAGGCAGTATCTCTGCATTAAATGGTGGAGAAACTGGGTAAGAAAGGAAGTACAGACAGTAAAATCAGTATCATTATTTTACATGAGCTCTTAGATTAGGTAGTGCATCATAGTGGATAGTTAGCCTTGAAGTCAGAAAGTCCTAAAATCTGATATATGTTAGCTGTGAGACTCTGGACAAAATGTCTAATCTCTTGGTGCTCTAGGCATCTCTCTCAGGCAGTTTTATTTATTTGTTAATTTGTTTTTTTCTTTTCTTTTTCTTTTGTATCTTGGACTCCTTTGGCAATCTTGTGAAATCTCAAAATAATACTTTTAAATGCATGAAATAAAAATATGGTTACAAAGCAAAACAATTATATCAAAATATAGTTTTTTGAAGTTAACAGACTTCAGGTTAAGGTCTTTGTTCTGTGATTATAATTTACAAAGAAGGTATCAATCTGTACTGTTGGAGAAAGTTTCTCACTCAAGAATTCCCTACAAATCAGGGATATAGTCTCCTATTTGGGATAGTCCTTGTTTATTTTCTTTTTTCTTTTAAATATTTATTTGTTTGTGTACCAATTACAATTAAATTATATACCAATTAAAATTCCTAGATAACTCCTTTCCTCCCTCCCATCTCCATATTAGGGATGTCTCAAGATTTATTTATCATCTCTGATGATCTGATAAAGACTGCTGAGTTGATAAGGAAGCAACAGACACTGAAGATCTTTTAGCTCATGCTTCCAGCTCTGTCTCTGGGAGCATGGACTTTATTATATATATTTCAAGACTCATTTTACGCAAAAGAACCCCCCCAAAAATTTTTGCAGATGTGCAGAATTACAAATTATGTCATATCAAAACACAAAAAAAATCTCATTTGACTTCAGAATAGAACAAGGCCAAGGCTGAATTTTGGCTGGTCCATTATCAAAAGCGAAGTCTGGGAATACTTTCTGAGGGATGAATAGCCCCTACCGGAGGAGGTTTTGTCAAAATTTTGTCCATTATTGACCTTGACATGTCTAGAAACAGATTCAGAGTCCAGGCAGTCTTTTGCTTAATTTCTGTTTTTAGTCTTGGAGAGAAATTGTTAACCTCTTAACTTCTGGTTTGCTAGCAATGTAAAGCTTTTCAATAAGGAAAGGTGTGGATTAGAAAAGGAGTCAAAAGAGTAGTCTCAGATTTTTATCTATTTGTGACTGTTTCTCTTATTTGCTTCCCACAGGGATGGCTTCATTTGACAAAATGAGATATGTATATATAAAACTGTGTCTTGCTTATTTTTATTTATAGGTTCTTTTTCTGGAGGTGGACGCACACATCATTCTATTTCTGTTGCTGTATATAATATTCTCTTGATTCTGCTCATTTTAATGTTCATAATTTTATGTAGGTCTTTACATTTAAAAAAAGTTATCTCCTTGTCATTTCTTATGTGCAGTAGCATTCCATCCCTATATGCCACAACTTGTTTAGGCATGTTTTGTTTGACCTATAAATAAAGCTTCATTTTTTGAGCCTTATGAACCACTTGCTTGCAAGAGAACAAACTGGATGATGTCAATTAGTCATGTTCTTAGAATGTCCGTGTGGAGTAACATACAAAAATAAGAAGAAAGAAGAGCTTCCCTGGTTTTTTTCTGCTACATGAATGCTTTTAAAAGAACAACTGTATTAAATTAGAAAAATAGTTTGGAGACATCATTTTGGATCTTGTATGTCCAGATAGGAATTTGCACTTTATTTGTTAAGTGATTGAGAGTGACTGATGGTTTTGTAAAAGGTAATGCTACATGAAAAGATCCACACCTTAAGAAAGTTCTATAGGCAGAGGTGGTAATGATAGAACAGAGAGGAAAGAGTTAGGAGACCACAGAGAAATATCATGTTGAAGATTATTACAGAAAACCAGACAGAGGGAATGAGGGTCTCAATCAAGGTAGTTGTAATGAACACAAAAAAGAAGGGAACGATCCAAGCTGATGATAAATTGACAGCATTTGGGAGCTAAATTGAATGTAGTGAGGAAGACAGAAAAAATCAGTGATGATTAAGATGCAGTTAAGCCTGGTCAGATTTTCCTTGAGGTTCATCCTGTCTCTCCAAAAATACAGGTATATTTTACATGGTTAGATGACTTAGTCATTAGAGTGTCAGGCCTAAAGTTGGAAAGACTCATCTTCATGAATTCAAATCCAGTCTCAGACACTTACTAGGTGTGTGACTCAACTTGCAACTAGTTGCAAATCACTCAACCCTATTTGCCTCAGTTTTCCTCTATAAAATGAGCGGGAGGGAGAAATGGCAAACCATTCCAGTGTCTTTGCAAAGAAAAGCCCAAATGGGGTCAGTCAGTAAGAAATGGCATGATTGAAATGACCCAACAAAACAATAACAACATGTACATTTGAAGAAAATCAAGATATGTTAAAAGAACTAGAGAAAATACTACTTTCCATATCACCTAGCATAACTCTCGGGCAGTCGAAACATGGTGCATGCTTTAAGCTCCTAGATGTATGTCATAGTGACTCCCCACAGATGCACACAATTAAGCACCCCAGGTTCACAGGAGGACTGAAGGAATTTATTACTGAGCAAGGGCAAAATGAAAGTGTCTAAGTTTTTAAAAGCAGGGAAGTTTTCCCTTAGGAGAACTCCTGTGTGTATGTGACTCATCTATAATTGTCATGGAAGTATGCAAAGAGAATTTTTTCCATTTGTCCTCTTTTCTCCCCTTCCCCCACCTTTAACCATTGTTTCTATCACTGCTTTTGCCCTCCGTGGAATGCATGATCAGTAAATTATTTCTTTGCTCCACTTCCCTGCTGGGTATCACTTGGCACATCAAGGTTATCAGTCAGGCACACTTTAGAAACCAGTTACCGACAGAGGAGCACAAGGTTGAAGCTCTGGTTCCTGCTTAAAACACAGTCAGCAGCTGCTATAGGAGATCTCAGACATCCTCCACCTGACTTTATTTAACTGTCATATTACAAAGCAAGAACACATTTCAGAGAGAAATTCAAGTAAGCAGCCTTTAAAATTCACCTACTTTGCTTTCAAATGAATATCTCCCACAGATGATATGATGGTAGGATTCTAGCAGGTAGATATAATGACACCCCCAAATCACATTTTCCTTTTAATGACTCCAAACTTCACCCTGTAACAAAGACCATCCTTTTATATTCATATTCTTTGAGTAATGTTGTATGGTTGTGAAGCATGCTTGAAATATCACAGTCCCCAAAGAATTCCAGTGACAGATTGTCTAAATGGCAAGGTCAAGAGGAGGGCTAGATAGACAGGAGAAAGAAGAAAAAAAAGAGGAATGAATAAAAAAACATTTATATGCTTACTATGAGCAAAGCATTTGTATAAATGCAAAAAGTATAAAATGTATACTTGTATAGGTTAAAAACATCTTAGGGTAAGTCCTCTTCCCTCTGCCTTCTCTCTCATCCTACTTCCCCTGTTAACACAATTTTTTTTCCTTTTTATGATTTTATGGATAAACTCCACATAATTATAAGGGTCTCTAAAATATCTTTGTCCTTTTCTTTCCACAAATGACTTAGTTTCCCTAGTAAGAAATATTTTCGAAATGGAAAGGAAGCATAAATGTAATTTATATCCCCAAAAGGTTGATAGTCTAAACCTTGTGCATTTATATATATACTTATCCACATTATAAATATATATATATATATACTTATCCACATTATAAATAAATATACATATATATACATACACACACAAATATATATATATATATATATATATATACTTATCCACTTGATTTATATTTGAAAAAGAAAACAGCAGGCATAGTAGCATAGTAGTCAGAGATATTTGTCACAGCCTAGTCTAAGGTTCCAGTTAACATCTCTGACTTTAAGGACACCTTCTGTGAAGAATAAGACATATTGTAGGGTCAGTTAATAGATCAGAACTGGGAATCCTAGTATTTAGGAACATGAGTCAAGCTGGCCCAGCAGATTGGTAGAAATGTGGGAGGCAGACTAATAATCTGTGGATGATGATCCCTCTTCTATCTAGTGGAGATACTGAGTTCATAAATCATGTCAAGCTTCACTTCATCTCAGCAATCCACAGGGACTATCACCTATAATATTCGTGACAATAACTTTCATCTTTGAAATTTGCCTCCCTCATTGTACTCACATGTAATTCTACCTTTTCCTCTGTTCCGTAGTCATTAAATAGATTCTAAATCCTCATTACAATTTCCAGTACTTCTATTAAATCTTTTGTTTTAATTTTCTCCACAGTCTATCACTCTCTATTGGCTTTATTTTTTCCTCTTAACAATTTCTCCCTTTATTCAACTGGCTTATTCATGATAATTTTCCACTCTTCCAACATCTATGTGTTTTCTGTGTTCACAATCCTGAGGTTATGTAAAAAATTAAGCCACCATGATGGCCACCACCCTTCATATTCACATGTGATTGCATGTCCTTTGTTCTTCCTTACTCTTTCATTGTGTCTTGCTCTCTTCAAAAAGGGTTCAAGATAAAGGAAGAACTGGAGAAAGTTATTTTTCTTTTACATTTTTTTTTATCACCAAAAGGCAAGACATGAGTATACCATTGAGACAAAGGACAAGGTTTAATTTACTTTAATATGGACATAGTAAATATCATTCTTAAATTTTTAAAAATTAAATCACAGTCCTTGGATAAATCTTTAAATGAATCACTTCCAAATACAGACAAGGGCTTAAAAAGCAAATGGCATAGACACAAATCAGAAACTAAGAAGATAAAGGCCATTAGGGAAAAAGAGAAGGAATTTGCACCTGTCATTGAATTTCCAACAAGAGAAAGGAAAATTCATCTCAGACTTTTGAATTATACTCCTTATAATTGGAAACCTTATAGAAATATTGAGTGAAATTGGAATTTGCATTTCAATGTGAATCATTTGGCTGGTCTTAAGCAAATGATGAATCCTAACTTATTGACATGGCCTTCTATTTGAATAGGTCTCCCCATATAGAATATAAGCTCCTTGAGAGGAGAGACTGATTCTTACTCATTCTTGCTGACTTTGCTATTAGGATATCTGCAAACTTACCTTCCTCAGATGGCTGAGTAAAGTTATAGCTTCCTTGTGACTGCTTTGCCTCCATTTCTCTCTACCACTTTCACCTTCAAAAGACCTTGTCCTGGGATGTGTGTCCTCCATTACAGTCACCTTAATCTAAAACCAAATTATTGCTGTAAGAAATGAGCAAATTAATTTTAAAAACTTCAAAAGAATTACATGAGATAATGAGGAGGGAGACAAGTAGAACCAGGAGAACATTGTACACAGCTACAGATTTAATATTTGAAGAATAACCTGTGAATGCTCACCTCCAGAGAATGAACTGAAAAATGGAAACTCAAAAAACATATGTATTTTACTGTATGTTGCTTTCTATGGTATAGAGAAGGACTGAATGAAATAAAGAATTCAATTTTTAAAAAATGAATTGTTACATACCTCTGAGACTTATTTCACCCAGAAAATAATGGTATAATCCTGTATGGGGAAGAGACTGCCTTTCTCTTCTCTTTCTGAACCTTTTTGATTATGTCCATAAAAATAACTAACATTTGGATTTTTGAAAACCTGATGATTTTTTTCCTTTTTCAGATGGATATTTGTCATTTATTTCCTTCTAATAGTATAAAATAATATTTAGCAACACTTCTCTCACATTCTCTGTCTCTTTTTTTCTCTCTCTCTTTTCTCCTCCCTACCTCTTTTTCCTACAGTGTAGCATCATTCATCCTTCCCAATATATAAAATAGGTCATAGGCAATTTCAGTTGGCATCTAATTCATCATCATATCACCTTTTCAAAAAGGCAATTAGAAGATCATATTCAGTATTGATGAGCTCATTCTTACTTAGTCTCCAGGTAAACTTTATGATCACCAATTTTTGTTGATCTCATCTAATATGTTGTTGTTTTTTCCCTCGTAAATGAATGACACTGAATAGCTAAAGATTTTCTTTTTTGATTATTTTCCCATCAAGATCAGCAACCATTCATAGGGACTCATTAAAGTATATTTTGCAAGAAAGTGGGTCTGTTAAATGCACAAAACAAACAAAATGAGAGAATGATTGACCCTGCTCCCACACTCCTCTGGAGAATTATCAGTGATCATAAATTCACTTCATTTTTTTTCACAATTTCAAATTCTGTAACTTGAGCTGAAACATTAAGCAAAGTCACTCACACCTACTTCTGGAAGGGTTCAATTAATAATATGAATAATACTGACCTTCAGTAGAAAAGGCCATTCATTCTTCTGAACCACGACTCATTAGATAAGAAAACACATTAACATTTTCATAAAGAAAGTCCCTCAGACATTTTTCCCCCTGTAGTTAGGGTAATTGCAAATCTAAGCAGGCTATTCTATTATAATGCACAAGTGCCTTTTCCTATGATAAATTCAATATATATATGTGTAGGAATGTATTAATTCTCCATGATAAAAACAATGGTTTTATTTACTTAAAAATCAATCTTGATAGATATTGAATTCTGAATGAAAAATTAATGGGAACAACATTTAAGATGCAAAAGATTGCATATTTTATATCAGTTCTAAGGTGATACATTAGTTTATAAATTTACTACTCATCCAAAAGATTCAACATACATTTCCTCTAACTCACAAATGTATTCTAATCACTGAATAAAAATTAGCCACACGATGGTATTCCTGGTTGCTATTCATACGGTAAAAGAACTACTGCTGAGCCACCAGAGGCTGAAGAATTATATGTATTCCTTTTCCATTGAGGAGCACATCTATTTGGTTCAGTTAAGACTCTGTCCTAGAAGAGCCATCCTCTATAGAAAGAGGAACTAGATTTTCTTTTTTATTCTCTTCATCAGATTAAACTTTCTACTTTAGAGATCAAGGAAGAAATTTTTTAAATTTTAGGTTTAGGCTCTAGTCTAGTGGGCTCATTAAAGTATATTTTGGATATACTTTAAAAAGAAAAGTTAAAAGGAAGTCAACTTAGTAATACCTAACGTGTTGATCAAATATGATTTATTTTTCCCAATACATGAAATTAATAATAAATACAACATTCTCATAGCATGTTTTGTAAAAACAATCACAAATATTTAAAAATGGATATAGTAAATACTGATAGCTATCTAACTTTTTGGGAGACTGATACTTAATACTCATCAGAGAAGCTTGTAGGACTGCTGATGAGGCATTTGCACTGCACCTCTGCTCTCCATTGACCAAATACATTTCTTCTCAGTAGTCATATATTCTAATAAACAATTTTCTTTTGTTATCATCAGCTTTACTCAATGGACCTAATACTTCTGGCCATCTTGATCTAGGAGAATGACTCTAAGCCTGGACGTGTCTCTCTTTTAAGAAAAAATAACTCACCTAAGAATAGAGAAGAACAGGCAAAAGTAGTTGGGGTCCAAGTGCATATTCACTTAATTGTACCCATCTTTTACTAGCTGCTAAATGACCAGGTTTGCCATGATACTTGTTGTACCACTGTCATAGGGTAGAAAGAACCAAGGGAGAATTCAGGGTTTCCTGTGTTATGCCAAATGTCAAGATCTTTCAGCAATCAATAACTACATGGCTGGAAGTAGTCAGGGCAACCCTAAAATACCTACATGCTGAATTTTGATTCATCTTAAGTCTCTAGAAGGGTCCAGAAGACCACTGTTTCTATATTCCCTGGTTTGACTCCTAAAGCACAATTCAAACTATGCTATACTATAAAGGAGGAGCCCTATATCTCCAGATTCCCTGATTTTAGGGCAATTCAGTTCAAGCATATAGTAAGAAAAAAGTTCAGTTTTCATAATATGTTTTTATAAAATCTAAAATCTATGTTCAGTGGGTGCAATTTATTAAATGTCATGGATGGTTCATCTGACCATGAGTTTGAGCAATAAATTCATATTACATGCTTTTGAAGGCTGAAAGGTTAATACACAACAGATGTTGCTTTGAAAGAAACCATTATAAACAATGCTTTTCAATCAATGAGATGCTATGACAAGTAATAGATTCAATTTCTTTTCATCAATGAATTGTTATTGCTATATTTACAAAGCAATGGTCATAAATGAAGTAGATATGAAAATTCTGATCCATTTAAACACAGTTCTCATTTTTATTCTGACTGGCTGCTATATATTAATTCCCTATTATATTTACATTCACTTTTCAAATTCAAACTTCCAATTAAATTTCAATTGGACAAAACTTCTTTCAATTTATTTAAAATTTAGTTTTGTATTTTGAAAGAGAATCAAAGAAATTTATGGAAATACTTATGTTTCTAAAGTTCATAAACATAACTGATGCTTTTCTAAATCTTAATTCCTTAGGCTTTAGCAAATTTATTTATTTTTACCTATTTAACAATTCATTAAAACATATATTTTTACCACCTGGAATGCAGGCAGAAATTAATATTATAGAGTACTTAGTTACTTATTGAAAATATAAAAACAAAACACTAATCTAAATCTAAAGAAATTTAGATTTCTAAATCTAAAATTGATATAGGCTATGGCTGTGAACAATGGTTGTGGGGAATACATAGTTAAATTTCTAACAAAACAGTGTCTTTCTAACATATACATTGTTACATGGCTATTCAGTATAAAGGGGAAAATTATAGAGGGTAAGTAACTAGTGTACTAAAACCTCGACAAATGTTAACTTGGTCATGTGAGGAAAATGATCACCCTGTTTCCTCCAGTACTTTTGCCTTTAAAAAAATCTAAACTGATTTCTTTAGCTTTAGAAATATTTCATTTTCTGATGCCTGACTCCTCCCTCTGTATTCTGTCCTTTGTGGCTCCAGTAACCATGGACTACACTTGATTCTTTTGGATTTATTCAGGTGAGACAGGATTTTTCCTAGTACAAACCTTCATTGACCTCAACTATTTGAAGGAAGGAAGGAAGGATATATTAAGTATTGACTCTGTGATCATGACTTTCAGGTAGTCTAAGAATTCTCAAATTGTTTCTCCTAGATCTATTTTCTAGGTCAGTTGTTTTTTCAACGATATATTTCATGTTTTCCTCTGTTTTTTTTTTCATTCCTTTTATTCTGTTTTATTGTTTCTCGATTCTTCATGAAATCATTAGTTTCTAGATGGTCAGTTCTGATTTTTAACAACTTATTTTCCTGTCAGTTTTTGGTTCTCCTTTTTCAGTTGGCCCATTTCTTTTTGATTCACTTTCATTTCTCCTTACATAACTTTCCTTTCTCTTTACATAACTTTCCTTTTTTCTTACATAACTTTCATTTCTCTTCCCCATTTTTCCTCTGCCTCTCTTAATTGTGTTTTGAAGTCTTTATTGAGCTCTTCAAGCATTTGTGTATTATCCATATTTTTCTTTTTGACTTTGTGTGTGTTTCCTTTACTCTCACTGTCCCCATTCTGTATCTATACCTTGCTCTTTGTCACCATGAAAATTCTTTAGAGTTAGGTATTTTTTTGTTGTTTGTTCATTTTTCATATCTAATAATAGGTAGGCTCTGTTTTCTGGGAAGTTGAAGTATCCTATTAAACTTCAGTCTTTGCTTGATATTATTCTCAGCTTATTTTCTGGCTGATAGCTCTGGGAGCCCCTTCTCCCTGCTGATTCAATGGACTCTTGAGATGCTGATAGTTTAAATACTTACCTCAGGCTTGGGTGTAAGCTTTTGATCTCACTCTGAATTTGATCAGGCCAGGAACTGATCAAATTCTAGCCACAGGCTTAGACTCAAGTTTTTTGTCTCATTGTGTACTTGATTCAACCAGGCACCTACTTGATTGCCCTGTCTTGGAGCTCTGCCCTGAGCTTTAGGCAGAAAGATAAGTAATTAATATTTAGTACTTAGTACTATCAGCTACCCCAAACTTTTTACTATGTCCTTATCCCAAGCCCAGTCTGGAAATCCTGACTTTGCTCTGGGCCCACATGAATCAGCCCATTTCAGCCCAATCTGCCTTAGGCTTGGACTCCTGACTTTTTCACAGGTTTGAAATTTCAAGGGGTGTAGGCTGGCTTGGACCATTATTTGCCCAGGCAGGATCTCAGTGTCTTGATGTTGGCTTTGACTTAAGTTCTGAACCTGGGATAGTAGATGTAGAATGGTGGGGGAGGTGGGAGCTGGGAGCTTACTCTTGGCTTTCTCTTTCCTTCTTGCTACAGCCTTTTGCTAGCTCTGCTTCCCTCTCACCTTTGTGCATCTTTGTCTCCATTTTGGGTTTTTCTTTTCTTGAAAGTTGTTTTACTCTGTCTCCTTGTTGGCTCTTTCATTCTTGTATTCATTTTGTGGCAATATTTTAATCTTGGTCAGAAGGGATTCTTGTGGTGACACAGAATAGCTCTGGTTCACTCTTCCATCTTAGCTCCACCCCTGGAAGTCCAGAAGCTCTGACTCTGTAAAAGGCACTGTGCTAAGTGATTTATAAATAGTATCTCATTTAGTCCCCATAACCTCCTTGGGAATTACATACCATTACTATTATTTCCATTTCATAGTTCAGGAAACAGATACACAATTTAAGTTGCCCAGGGTCATACAACTAATAAGTGTCTGAGACTAGAATTGAACTCAACTCTTCCTGACACCAAGTCTAGGACTCTCTCTGATACAGTAACTTGCTGCTTCATATTGCTCAAATTATTGGCACAGGCTGGCATTGGGATAAAGGAACAAATTATGTTTTTCTTAACTAAATATTTACCAGGTACAACTGCTAAGTAGTGTTTTAAAATTGGACTTTGATTCCAAGTCCAGGGCAAGACATTTTATCTATTATGTTACCTTGCAAAGAAAATAGATCACAGAGAAGTTGTGACTTGTCCAGGGTTGTAAAAATCAGTATCTGCCAGAGGGGACACTTGAACTCTAGTCTTCCTGGTTGCAAGGCCAGCTCTCTAGGTTAGATTCACTAGAATGTAAGATGTCTAAGGTAGAGTTATATGTAATCAGCCTGGAAGGCAGATTGGAGTTACATTATAAAAGGCTTTATGTGCCAAATAGTGTTTGCATAATAATTTATCCTAAAGGCAATAGGAAGTCAATGAAACTTCTTAGCCAAGGAAATTATATGATCAGACTTTCACTTTCAGGATATAAATTTCACTGATATGTTAAAGACAGATTAAAGAGGGGATAATAAATTATATGCTATACCTGGTGAATCTTTAGTAAAGAAAAATATAATATGGTCCCTTTTCCCATTGCTGATGTGTGCCAATAATTTGGATAAAATGAGATGGCTAAGGTGACACACTGAGCATTGGGCCCAGAGTTAAGAGGAGCTGAGTTCAAATCTAACTTTAAATACTAGTTGTGTGATCCTGGACAAGTCACTTAATGCTGTTTGCCTCAGGTTCCTCTTTTTTGAAATGAGCTGGAGAAGGATATAAAAAAGCACTATAGCAGTTTTTCCAAGAAAACCCCCAAATAGGTCAGGAAGAGTTGGACACAGGAAAAGAAATAGAGTTCAACATGACTAAAAATGACTAAAAAACAATTAAATCGGACACATATAACCAATGACTAAAAAATATAAATGGAAATAACACTAAATGGGGATTGCACTTTGAATAATTGCAATGACTAATCTTGCTCCTAAGAAGCATATAATGAATGTATCTCCCTATTTTCAGTACAAAGGTGAGGCTTATCATGCTAAATATATAGAGTCAATTGCTGTTTTTGCTTACTTTTTTCTTTCTGTTTGTTAAAAATGATGGAACAAACCAAGGATAGTAGTGGGAGGAGAGGGTATAATTAGGAGGGAAAATGAGATTTAAAAAATCATCTAAAAATTATTTTTAAAACAATTATATTTTTAAAGAAAGAACTCTAATTCACCCCATCCTAAATTAAGGAATAAGGGCTGGCTCTACCAGTATTTACAACTCTTTGCTTGTGTAGGCTATGACCTCTGAGGTCCTTTTCAACTCTAACTATATTTTTAAAATCCTGTGAGTTTTTTTCCCTGACACAGAAGATACATTATTTTGGTAACAGAAATGTTGGATATTAGTACTGTAAGTAGTTGTAAAGTAGAATTTCCATGCTAACAAATATATCCCAAAGTTTGGGTTGAAATGGTTCTCTGAATGATTTCCCAAGGTAAATGTAAACATGACTTAGCTTTCCCAGCTTCTTGGGGAATGTAAGAAATATTTTCCTCCATGAATTTACTAAAGCTGAAATTCAAAACCAGGGTTGCAATGTTTTTCCACATTGCTTCAAATCAGTGATATATGTTTTTCATTTTTCTCCAAACATTGACTAATCTTTGTTTAAATTTCCTCAGAAGTATTTATAATTCTAGTTTGAAGAGAGTGAAATTGTACTACAGAATTTTAAGGATATATAACTTGGAAGACTTGACTAAGTAAGTAAGAGGCAGTGGAACTTCAGAAGACCATAAAAGACAAGAGTGTCAGTCTTGGTTTGATTAGACTAATACAAGGAAAAAAAATTCTGAGAAGCACTTTGCTAGGTGGCACAGTGGTTGGAGAGATGGGCCTAAAGTCAGTAAGATCTAAATTCAAAGTTTCCCTCAGATACTCACTAGCTGTGTGATGCTGGGCAAGTCAATTCATCTGTTTGTCTCAGTTTTCTCCTCTGTAAAATAGGGATAATAATAGCATTTACCTATCAGAGTTGTTGTGAGGTTCAAATTAGATAATAATAATAATAATAATAATAATAATAATAATAATAATAATAATAGAATAGTGCCTGGTACAAAGTGTTATGTAAATATTTGTTTTATTAATGTTATTATTGTGTTCATAAACATATTACTTTGATCATGCATTTAGAATTAGAGGAAATCTTAGAGGCCACGTGTTCTACCTCCTTCATTTTATAGATAAGATACATGGTCTTATTGGCGTCTAGGGAATTTGAATATCATCTCTATACTCTTGATGCTCAAATCAGTATATGCAACCCAAATCTCTCCTCATCACTTCGTGCCTTTTGCATTTATTATACTGGATTCCTGGATGATGGTCTAAAATCAACATGTACAAAAGAAAATTAATTATCTTCCTCCACTCCCCTAAAAAATTCACCTCTTATAAACTCCTTTATTAGTTGTGAAAGTCATTATAATATTCCTGTCAAGAGAGAGATGATGAAGGCCTACAGGATGGGAGCTGTGTGAGTGGAAAGAAAGGGATATATAGAAGAAGTGTTGCAAAGGAAGAAACAAACTTGGCAAGAGATTGGATATGGGCAGTGAGTGCAAGTGAGGAGCTAAAGATAATAATACATTGTAAGCTACTATTCTGTTGCAGGCTTCCATCATCTCATGGTTAAATAATTGCAATAACCTGCCAATAAGTCTCCTTTCCTTATGCCCCTTTCTATTCTGGTCCATCCTACACTAAAATTCTGAAGCAATTGATCTAAAGCATTGACCTCTGACCTAATCAATAAACTCCAGCTTCTGTAATATTTGGAGAAATTAGATGTTACATAGATATATATATTTAAGGCGTGGTCACCAGGAATCAATAATTCAGATTGATTCCATAATTAAAATAGACCCTAGTTAGGATGGGTTTTATGGTAGTTTATTTACAATAGGAAGGTAGAAGGCAGGGAAATAGAGAGAGGGAGAGGCTAGTAGGCCCAGATGGAGAGAGGGTTAAAAGGCTAATTAAACTAGGCTACAAGCCACGAGGCCTTAGCAATCAGAGAGGCAAGAAGCCTACTTAAGGTAGAGAGTCTGGAAACGCCAAGGTAGGCCATGGAAGTCAGCCTAACTTACCCATGTGACAATTCAGAAGGGAAGCTGCTTGTGGTCTCAGCAGAGATCCTTCAGCACCAAGTTCAGAGCGGGAACTGCCTCAACAGGAAGTTACCAACATACTTGAAAAGATAGTGTCTTTTGTTACTTCCTGTGGGTCCACCTCTAATTCAAGTGGACAAATGGCATCCTCTACACTGATTTGGACTGCCCTTTGGGCAGTTCTTGATTTGTTAGTTATTGTCACATGTGGGTAACTTATTGATTTGTTAGTTATTGTCACATGTGGGTAACTTATCTCCCCTCCCCACTAAGGGAGGTGGGGATGACATTATCTCTGGTGGCTAGAGTTTTAACTATGAATGGGCTTGAGCTAATTCCATTTACACACTTCTCCCTATTTCCTCTGAGATCTAAAATAAAATTCTCAGTTTGACTTTTAAAGCTCTTCATACTCTTCTCATATCTTACTCTCTTCCATAAACTCTGTGATCCAGTAACACCCCTCCATAATGACCTCATACACCAGTTCACTGTCCTGACATTGTCTTTTCATGGATTATACTGTATGTCTACATTGGTCATCTTTCTCATTTCTAGACTCCCTGGTTTCCTTCAATATTCAATTTAAATTGACTTCCGGGTTAATATGGCTGCAGAGCAGAAGCAAGGTGCTTATCTCTCCTAAACTACCTACACATGACACCTCAAAGACACAAAAAAAATCCAGATGAACAAAGGGACGCCACAATAGGGCACAGCATTGAAGGTAAGTGGGATTCGGGCATTTCCATGCTATAAGGGGGTGAAATAGCTCCCACTAAAATGCAAACTGCTCAACCCCATCCCCCAACACACACCACCTACAATGCCAAAGCCAGTGCACAAGACTTAGAGCAAGTTTGAGGCACTCATTCCTTAAGTTCTTGGCAACTACCTGGGATCACCAGGGCCTGATCCTGAGAGCAGCAAGACTTAAGACCCCAAGAGGCTAAAGAATGTGGACTTTGAATGCAGACCTTGAGAGTGGACCCTGGGTGTGGGCCTTGGGTGGAGACCCAGTGTGGAGGGGTGCCTGACTGTGGAAGCAGCATGCTAAGACTCTTAATAGAGCCTCAGGTAGAGGAGCAAGCAAGGGGACCACCAGGAGGTTTGAACCTGAGGACAGCTAGACTTGAAACCCCAGGAGCCTAAAGAGCTCAGACTTTAAGTGTGAAGATAAAGTTGAGAGGGGCAGCACTGCACTGTGATTCAGGGAAAAACTGCTTCACAGCTCAATAAATAGAGAGCCTGCCTGCCTCACCCCAACTTCTGACTGAGAAACAAAAACAGTATAATAATAATGGCAAGCAATGCCCAGGAACTACCCAAGAGAAAGAACAAGAAGAAAGCTTTAACAATCGGTAACTTTTACACAGAAAAAAACAGACAACAGAGCAGACTACAGAGGAAGACAAATAAGTGATCACATCCAAACCTTCCCCAAAAAATGAAAATTGGTCACAAGCTTTTGAATAGTTTAAATCTGAGATCATGAGAAAAATGGAAGAGATTTGGCAAGAAAAGTGGGAAATAGCTCAAAAGCAAATTAACAGGTTAAAAGACAGAAACTCTCAATTGCAGAAATATGCCCCCAAATCAAAAGAATTGATAAGAAAATTGGATACCAAAATTAAACAGCTGGAAAACAGAATAGACCAAACCAAAAAGGAAAATCAAAAGATTATAACAGAAAACCAGTCTCTAAAGACCAGAATTGGGCAAGTAGAAGCCAATGATCTCAGAAGAAAGCAAGAACTAAAAAAGCAAAGTCAAAAGACTGACAAAATAGAAGGAAACATGAAATATCTTATTGAGAGGATGACAGATCAAGAAAACAGGTGTAGAAGAGACAATTTGAGAATCATTTGTCTTCCTGAAAAATCAGAAATTAATAGAAATTTGGACACCATACTACAAGAAATTATCCAAGACAACTGCCCTGATGTTTTTCAACAAGAGGACAAAATAGACATTGAAAGGATCACCCTCTACACTAAACCCTCAAAAGACAACCTCGAGGAATATAATTGCCAAATTCAAGAGCTTCCAAGTCAAAGAAAAAATATTACAAGAAGCCAGCAAGGAGCACCAATCCAGATCACACAGGATCTGGCAGCCTCAACACTAAAAGACTGCAAGGCTTGGTGTATGATATTCAGAAATATTTACTTTATATCCAGTTTTCTTCAAATAATCCTACTAATTAATCTGAGTCTGTCTCTATTAATTAACTAAATGAAGCCCCACCAGCAAAAGTCTCCAACCCAAACTTGCTAAGAGCTAACAGTCCAAAGAGAGACCCTCTCTTCTTCAGTCGCTTTTATAATAGAGCCATTAACTTATGGGTCTCTCTGGTTGGACAGACTTGATTTCAGTCTATATCAGAGCCTAGTCTTCCAGAGGCCAGCAGTCACACAGGACAGGGCCAGTTTCTTCCAAAATGCCAGGGGCCAGGAGGCCACTGGTATTCTCCCATAGCAGACATGCACACCCAGTCAAATGGTGAGGCTGATATGAACCAAAATAAATTTTCAAACAGAAAAAGGGGTATAATTTATATTAAATTCACATATAAGCGTAAATTACCCTACTGGCTATTTGTACCTGTTATTCCTGGTTCTACCCTTTGAGGCCACAAAGAATAAATCTAGATCCTTTGCAGGATAAATTTTTAAGTACTTAATTCTCAATTTCACCTTGTGTTTAACTTTTTTTAGTCTACTTATATTCAGTTCCTTCAACAAGTCCTCATATGATATGGACTCAAAATCCTTCACATTTTTGTTTGTCCTCCACTGGAAGGATCTCCTTCCATCCTTCTTAGGAAATTTCAGAGGTTTCGTATTGCTTTTAGAATAAAAAGTAGTGTTAATTTGACATTTATATTTCTATGCTATATAGATACTACTATTCCCTTTAATCTATTTTATGGTCAATCCAGACCATCCCAGTGCCCATTTCCCAGCTTTCAATTTATGGCTGTTATACAAACTCTCCCCTAATGGCCCCTTCTTCATCTCTGTCTCTTGGAACTGACAGCTCTATTCAAGGCTCAGTATAGATGTTACTTGTCTAAGGGGTTTTTACTTATTCTGCCAATCATTAGTGTTCACTATGTTACCATTTATATATTGTACATATTTTGTATTAACTTATTTGGGAAATGCTGTACCCTGTAGTGATATGTAAACTCCTAGAAGAGAAAGACCATTTCCCTTTAATATGCCTAGCACTGAATATGTACTTGACACATAGTGGGGCCTTAATAATGCTTGCTAATTGGCTCTTCTCTTGAATTCCTACATATTAAATACATTCTAAGTCAAATGACACCTGTTCCATGAAGTCTTTCTGGTACTGATGCTGGCACAACCTTCCTAGGATTTCATTTAATTCTTCATTTTGCATCTTTTTAATGTACTTCTACATCAGTGGGTGTTTCATCTCATTGATATGGATTCTACTTTTAGTGGCACAGATCACAATTCAACTCATGTCTCAAGAAAATTTCTGAGATATAAAGTACTGAACAGGATCCATTTATTAGCAAGGCTTGTAATGGCCAAAACATGGGATCAGTGATCTCTCAATGACCAAAGATGACAAGTGAGGGCTGAAAGGGCTTTTTAGTGACTCACAGGGTGACAGAGTAAAAGTTTCTAGAATGAAAAATCTCTCTAACATCACCTTGACATTACATTGGTACCTCCCCTTTTGAAATCCCTTTCACCATAAATAAAACATGTGAGTAGGGAATCTGGGAGTGAGTATAGCAGCTTTGATTGAATCAGGTCAACCTTTAGATTAATTATTTTTTCTGGAATGTAGGTGGTGGATGAAGTTACAAGGGTGGAGGTACAAGTCTCAAGATAAGGGTGTAAGTGCAAGTTACAAGAATAGAATTTTCATCCAAGTGACCTGAAGTTACTTGAATCAGAAGAATACAATTGTGATCTAAGTGAGCTCAGGTTACCTGAGTAGACTTGCAAAGATAACAAACTGTGAAGGGAAATATTAGATCTGGCTTGATTAAGTCAACAATATAGAGTTTAAAATTAATTTTCAATTTCACATCCACCCACTTTTTGATTTCTTTGGTGACTTTTGTCCATGTCCTTCCATAGATATGCTATACTGGATTCACCCACCATACTGTTATGGTCTCTCTAGATCCCTTGTCTGGATATGAATATAATTGTAGTAAGTTTATGAACATTATGACTGAGTTGTCTATTGCTCTGTGTCCATGTCCTAAACCCACTTAAGGTTGTAGATTTGGATCCTGTAAGGGGAAGCTTTAATACGTTTATCATCTAAAATTATCTATTATAATCATATTTTATCTAATCATCCACCACTATATTGCTAGCTTCATGTTAGCTTCAAAAGCTGACACAAGTAGCTTTTAATATTCTGTGAATATTTGATATATATTTATGTATTGTCTCCCCACTTAAAAATGTGAATTTCTTGAGGCCATGGGATTGTTTTTACCTTTCTTTTTTATAACATCACTATTTAATAAAGTACCTAACATGGAGTAAAAGCATAATCATTTCTTGTTGCATTACTTTGGCAAGTCACTTGCCCTCCTTGGGTCTTTACTTTCTTATTTGTAAAATGATAGTTGTTAGTGAGTCTAATGACTTCTTGATTTAATTCTAACTCTTCCATCTCTAATTTATGATCCCATACTTATTTCTTGACTCTTTCCATTGTTGAAACTCTTCTTCCCAGCATGGTTATTATCTCCTTTCCATTACTTTAGATCCATGTGAATATATTTTATATTTATTTAGCTCTACATGACACCTCTCCAAACCCTAACATGGAAACTCCTTGAAGGTAAAGATTATTTAAATTTTTATTTTTTCTCTAATGTCTGTCACAGTGACTACAACAGAGTAGATACTTAATAAATGTTAAAACAAAATGGCTACTTAATTAAATGAGTACTAATAGTGAACATTCAGTGATAGAACTAGGACAGGAACTCAAAATTTATCAAATTATTGACTTTTCCCCAGAGAGTAATTTTTTTTTTGCACAAAATGCCTTCTGGATTAATTTTTGGACCCAAATATTTCATACTATGCTCAGGAGAACCCTAGAAATGCACCATTAGTATTTAGTGTTGAGAAGATAAGCATCATTTGATTTTCCCCCCTTTGAAATAGTATCTTGACATATTTATTTCTTCCTGTTTAATATAAGCTGTTTGAAGAATTCTGACCTGAATGACTCTGTGGATATGAAAGCAGGTGAAGTTTACAATGGAGAATTACTACAGCCTTGAGAACATTGATGATGGAGAAAAATATACACTGGGGATTATTTTAAATTGTAGCTTGATGTATCAGGTAAGTATTTCAAAATCATTTTAGCATTAAGGGATCCTGTGAGGCAAATTCATTTTTGGTCTCAGCTATATGCATTCTTTACTCCTAATTCCTCCTATTGCCTAACTTTCCTTTGAATGCTTCACCTGCATCATAATTTGCCTTACCTAGTGAGATTTTTGTGGATTTGGTTCTTTAAATTCCCCAATAACTTCAAAGATCTTTATTCCTTTTAGTGATTCAGAAATCAGTGGCATAGTTGTTATTGAACTTTTAAAATTAGAATTCCTTTGCACTGTTAAAAATTATTGAGATTGTCTTCTCACCCCTGAGTTTTGATTTTTGTGTTATTTTTCTATCAATATGTATTATATAATTATTCATGTACAAGCTATGTCATATTACCTACCATCTTGGCGAAGGGGGAATGATGGGAAGGAAGGAGAGGACCTGAATTGCAAAATGTCAGAAAACAATTATTGAATATTGTGCTGACATGAAATCTGGAAAAAACTTATTTAAAAGAAAATAAGTTGAATCATGTAAGCTTCCCAAGCTCCCAAGCAAATGTTGCATTTTAGGTTTCTGATTTTATAGGATTCTTTTAGATCCAAATTAATAATTTGCCAATAATTTGTTTTAGGCTTTCCATGGATAACTGACTTGGATCAGCATTTTAGATATGCCTGCTTTCCTTTCAGTTAGAATTCATCTCTTCTTATGGTAGTATTTATCTCACTTCAGTCTTTTACTGGATAGCATGACACTCATTGTATTCAGGAAATAGTTATTCAGGTATTCCTGCACCCTTTTCCTAGATATGTGTATTTGTCGATTGATAAGTAGAGCTTAAATTCCCCCCTTCAATTTCATTAAATATTACTTGTCCATATTAAATCTCCTCTACCACATTTTTGTTCATTCCCTAAACTTTATGGGAGTTTATCCCAAGTGTTATGTGATTCCCAAGAAAGGGTTAGTGTTATCTGAAAGTGCCCTATATGTTCACTCTTCTAGAAAATATATAAAATTTCCTTAATAATCCTCAGGGTCTGTCCAGAGAAAGTTGCTTTTTTTCGTATTTATACCTTTTGTTTTGTTTTTCTTATAAACATGTTTTAATTCCATGATGAACTATTTCTTTTCCATCTCAAGGTGATGCATTTTAAAATAAATATATATTCCATTACCCTAATTAAACTGTTTTTACTGAATTAGGTGATTAAATCAATTTTTTAACACATGTGTAGTCATTGAAGTAACAGGACATTTTAGGGCCCAAAATAACATTGTACTATCTTGCCTCAAACTAAACCCAACAGGGTCTGTTATCATGGCCTGAGTAGGTAGTTCTCAGTCAAGCGTTTTTGGAAGGGACCATCTTCTGAAATTTTCATCATATAATGAAAGAATTTTATCACCACTTTTAAAATGGTAAATTGCCAATGAATATTAAAAAAATGCCATCATAGATGTTATGAAGTCCCCATATTCAGTAGCTATTGCACACATTCCAATACATTTTCCTTATAATTTTCTATGTTCAACATGTTGGTATGGCAATACCTTTGTAGTAACAACACTAATTAGAATAATCAAAATTCCTTTGATCTCCATTCAATAATGACAGCCATTTTATCCCACAAATTACCCATGTATTGTTATGCATAATTTACTTCTTGTAAACTTCAAACAACTTATAAGTTAACTCTAACAGCCCATTATATTTTAGGAGATGCAAGTCATTTTCCACACTGAATAAAATATAGCTAAAAAAGGACCATACTAAGAAATACCTAATCCTGGTTTGTGTTTGGAATATCATATTTCAATGCTTTATTTGACTGCAGCCTAGAAAATGATTTAATTCTTAATCATTATAAGCAAGCTTCTTCCCCTCTTGTTATTTTCTTTTAAGGTTTTTATTGATGTATTAATCTTGTCTTTTGTTTAGGTAGCATCTTTTCAGCCAGAGAGTTCACTTACACTTAAAGGGGGCATTTTAATTCTGGAATACTTATATGTAAACACTCAATGACATTAATAAAAAAGGTTGAATATGACTTAAAAGACTGAAAACTGGCCATGAACTGGAATCTAAATTACATGTCTAGGTTTATATTCATACTATAGGTGTGAAATTATAAGTAGAAACTGGGTGACAGAGCCAGTACGACCCTTGTCTTAGTAGATAAATGCAGCTCTGTGGAGTTTGGTTTCTAGTGTGGCTTTCCGTATGTTCCTGCATTTTTCATGTCTCACCTGAGCAGTGTGTTGACTTTTGGTTTGGGCTAAGTGCCAAGTTGCAAGAGGTTATAGGAGTACAATATAACAAAGGCCTAAAAAATCATGATGTTGATGATTTTGTATCATGAGGATAGAAACTGTTGTGTTTTTTAAGAACACCTGATGAGACTGTGGTCCTGACTGATATAAAGAGGTTGATCCTGGAGACCAGTAGTCTTGCAATCCCTGGAATAGCTGCTCAGTAGATTTTTTTTATTAATTAAAGTCTTCTCATACCAAGACCGTATGGTTCATAAGTTTAACAGTAGACCATCATTTGAAGATATACATGAGAATAGTAGGGCACATGAAGCTACAATAGAGCAATAGAGCATGATGACTACTTTTCTAAGGACTCTTTTCAATAAATCAATCAATATTAATTTATTTATTAGCATGTCTTAGACATTGGGGATACAAATAAAAGGAAAAATTCCTCACATTTTCTCAGAGATCACAGTGGAAGAGACAACACACAACCAGAAACCAACTAGATATGTACAAGGTGAATTGGGAATTTGACAATTTACCTTCTAGTGATGATCAGGGGCTTAACAGAACAGGTTTCCTTAAAATGAGAGAATGATTTTGGTACCCAGCTTTAGGATATGGGTCAAGATAAATGACATGAAACTTCTCAAATCACTTTTGAAATTCATAATTTAAAAGTAATTCCAGAAGTAATTAAGACAAATTTGGTTGAGCAGGAGAGTTAATTAGCTCATGAGTTCATAGGAAATTACTCATAGAATCTTAGATTTAGACATTGAGTAGACTTTAAAAGTTACAAAGTCTAATTCATTCACTTTTGCAAATAAGGAAATTGAAGAACATAGAGGTTATGACTTGCCCACACTCACATAGCTCATTAAGTATTCAAGGCATTATCTGAATCCAGGTCTTCTTTACTTTAAATCTAACATTTTAATGCCAGTTCTAATTTCTACTTCATTAGTTATTATAATGGTTTATCCAGTGATAGGCAAAATATAGCCAGTGATCCAGATGCGGAATGTTCTATCCTACTGCCCAACAGTATTCCTAATCTGACAAATACAATGAGTAGGATACAGTACAATGAAACTTTGAAAGAGTTGCCTTAGAAAGAGACTGATAGATGAGCATTTCCTTTCCTTTGGCCCCCTCTTTAAAAAGTTTGCCCATCACTGGTTTATACTATGAAAGTACTACATGAAAAATATACTTCAATTCTCTATATTTCAGTGTCCTAGGACAAAACACCAATCATCCTTCTCTAGTTATAGATCTGTCTCTAGTTATAGATCTGTTTATAGTTTCCAATTTGCTCATAGTATTAACACAGTTTTGATGTTCTTTCTATAGTAGAAAAATTAGTATTTAGCCATCATATCCTAATTTGACTTAGCTTAAGAAGTAAGATACTTCTTCAGGCACAGCAGCATCATTTAATTAAGATGTTTGATAAAGGGTGATTGTGAAGCCTTTGGTGAACACTAAATCAGGAAATTATACTAAATGGCTAATGAGGTGGAACAAAATAGAAAGTTCTGACTCCCTCTGCCTCAACAGAATTACCCTGGATGAAGTTGTTGAGGCCTTACGTACTATTTGCAAGTCTGTCCTCTTTGTAGTCTAGTCCCTGAGCCAATAGATTGAAAAGAATCACATCATCTAGGATGTCCTATAACCCTGAAGGAGTGACAAAATCCACCAATTTGTAGTGCTGGAAAAAAATCTATTCTGAGTTGGGGGAACAGTCCCATCATAAAGAATTTTCTTTAATTGTAAATTATTCTCTTTAAACATTTTTGCTTCGAAGAGAGAAAATCAAAGATGGACAGATCTACTTCTGAACTACAAAAATCTCTCTTCCAAATCATACCATTTAGATTTCATAGTAATGCCAATCCTAGACAATACGTGTTTTCAGAGCAGCATAATTTAAAAATATTTTCTTAATACTTCTAAAAGAGAGAACTGGTCTTCTGGAGGTGCGGGTGGGTGGTAGCAGCAGGGAGGAAGTCTATAATCCTACACATGCCTACTTTTGTTGTGATTGATAGTTAGGGAAAGAGATTGAAAGACAATTCATTAAGCAATGGCTCTGTGCCAAATACTGTGCTAAATTCTAGGAATGGAAATACAAGCAAAAAACAAACAAGAACAAAAATGAAAAAACCCAACCCAAACATTCCTTACTCTGAGTGAAGATATCACATAAAATGGAGTTAAGAAAGAAATATGGGAGGGAAAAGTACTCAAATAGACAAAAGATGCTAGGAGAGAGGTGGGAAAGTCCAAAGAGTCAGGAGAGATCTGGGAGAGAAGTGAGCATGGATGCCAGAAGGGCATGAACACACTTCATGCAGTGCTGTTGGACAGGAAGTTATAAGTTAGTGGAGAAGAATTTAGGAGTTCAGGCATTAGAAAACTAATGCTGAGGAAGTGAAAACATGTTTTTGAATTAGGGTTGGAGCCAGGAGAAAAGATTCTCTGTGGCTACTCAAATACCAGATGGAGTTCAGTGATGAAATTCTCAGAGCAACAGAGTGGGAGGGGAACTATTCTGGTTCCCAGTAGGTGGCAGATATTCTAGAAATCCATTCTTATATTTTCTTTGAGGAACCTAATGGGAAAGAGTTCTATAGAATTCTGGCATGAAATTGTGGTATATGCTGGTGATGGAATACTATTGTGCTCAAAGGAATAATAAACTGGAGGAATTCCATGTGAACTAGAATGACCTCCAGGAATTGATGCAGAACGAAAGGAGCAGAGCCAGAAGAACATTGTACACAGAGACGAGACTGTGGTAATATAGAATGTAATGGACTTCTGTACTAGCAGCAATGCAATGACCCAGGACAATTCTGAGGGACTTATGGAAAAGAATGCTACCCAAATTCAGAAGAAGGTCTGCAGGAGTAGAAGCACAGAGGAATGGCAATTGCTTGAACACATGGGTTGAGGTGGACATGATTGGGGATATAGACTTGAAGCTACCACACCAATGCAACTATCAACAATTTGGAAATAGGTCTTAATCAATGACACGTGTTAAAACCAGTGGAAATGCGCATCGGCTATGGGGGGGGAGATTAGGGGTGAAGGGGAACGTGGGAGAATGAATCATGTAACCATGTTAACTTTTCTAAAAAATAAATATTAAATGTTAAAATAAAAAAAAAGGAATCGTGGCATGAGACTGGCAAGTACCTTCAAATCCTCTTCAAATTTCCCTGAGACTTATGGTACATTAGTTCAAAAGATCCATGTGGGAACAATGTTATCATCAACCAAGAGGATATTATGGAATTGAAGGCAGTAATTCTGTATTTCTTAAATCAGTCAGAGAACTTGTCTTTTAAACACTCCATTCTTTTCTGGTGTACCAGAATGATGGTTGGCGGTCTTCCTTGCGTCATTACCAAGTCATTATTCAGTCATGAAGATTCATCAGGGCAGATTTTCATGAGCTGTTGATCATAATTTAATCAGGCCAGAGTAAAAGGGCTGGTAATAGCAAGAACTTGTTGGTTACTTGATCGTCATTGTTGTGTGGGAGAATTATTCTGTGACCCTTTTTGTACTTCCAAGACCATCAGAAAATACTTTGTGCTTCTTGTGTACATATAATTTTTTATGCATCTATCATATTTCTCTATAATATGGTAAACTCCAAGATATATTTTTAAAATATTTTTTCATCTCTCCCAGAACATAGTCCAATGTTCTATGCATATGTGTACTTAATACGTTTTTGTTTTACTTAAGGAAAGCTAATGTTTGGGGAATAATAGAAGATACAGCTGAAAAGTCAAATTAAGGCTAGATTATGAAGAATCTTAAATACTATAATAAAGAATTTTGATTTTTTTTCTCATAAAAATGAGCAGTCACTATAGATGTGGGATTAGGAAAATGAATGGATCAATATTGTGTTTAAATGCTATTAGCTGTGTGCCAGATAGATTGTAGGAAAGAGACACTGGAGGCAGGAAGTCAGTAAAGAATCCTATGGAAGCGTGGTAGTAGTCTACACTTTAAAAGACAAGCACATGAACCACCATAGTGGCAATGAAAATTGTATAGGAGAATGGATGCAAAGGATATTAAACTGGTCTGCAAATTCTGAAGAAGCTCTTCACTTAAATCTATTTGCAGCATTATGAGGTTAGCCTTTTTATAGCACTAGTTTTACAGCAATTTGCATAACATTACCCATAATTATCACTGCTATTACTATTACAATTACTATTATTGTTTGGCAGGCTTCCTAAACTAAATGAGTATCTGTTACATGGAGAGGCGGGCAGCTTCTCTTGCTCAGTTAACAGCTGGACCACAGTGCTGTTTTTCAGCTAAGATGAAATGGGTCTTTGCTTGTCACTGGCCAGGTACCTGGCCAGGCACAAACAGGTTGGTGTTGCTCTGACTTTCTCTTTCTCACTGAAAGACAGAAAATTCTGGAAGCTTAAAAGGACTTTCACTTTGCTCCAAGAGTGGGATCTTAGAACTCTTATAATTGAGTAAGAGGTAAATTTGAATCAGGATTACAGAAAATGGGAGGCAGTTTGAGAAAAAGAGTCATTATGAATCAAAAGTTCTGCAAAATGAAACGAGGTCCTGGTGTATTTCCCCATTATCCTATAGCAGCCATCCGGGAAACATAGAGTTTTACCTCTTATATTCAGTATTTACTTGTTCAACTTGTAATTACATTTATGGGTTAGATAGTGAAATAGAACTTACTAATATAGGAATCCATTTGAATGAGACTTGTGTGAGTCTAAATTATTTTTCAAATGCTTGAATATTCAGTGTTGTGATGTAAGCATTGAAAAATAGGATTCAGTGAATCAGTACAATTTGGTGAATGGAGAATCTTCCTTGGAATTAAGAAAGAAAGGGCATCCTCAAGAATTCCTTTTTGACACATACTAGCTATGTGATCACTTACCCTATGAGTGTCCCAGGAATTCTTTATAATATGCAAATGAGTTGCTATGCTTCTGGTGATTAAATCTAAAAATGGGCGGGATAGAGTTAATCCCATCTTCACATAACTTAGAACAAGGATGGAGTTTTGGTACCAGAAATTGCCCACAGAAAGGAAATAACAGTTTTGAGGGGAGGAGTGAAATAAAGATTGAGAACTAGAAGAAATTTTAGAGATCTGCTAGTCCAAATCCTTCATTGATGTATGAAGAAACTTAGATATATAGACTTTAAGAAACTTGTGCAGGGTCATATAGGTAGTAAGAAAGTTGATATTCAAGCCTAGATCCTCTCAATCTATGCCTTGGGCACTTTTCATCACTTCAGACAATTCCCAGGAACTAGCTCAAGCACTTGTATAATGTCCTTAATATTCCACTTTTCCTAGTTCATCTCAACATACTTCACAATAATTAGTTATGACTCCTTGACCATCTGTCTTTGTCAAGCATTCCTTCCAGTGGCTAGAAGAATTGCACAAGCAGAAATTACAGTAGACCCAAGAATGATTATTCCTATATAGCAGATAGACATTATTCTTGGATTTATTTTTCCTCCAATATATAATAACCACCCCTATTTTTTTCATCACCAGGAATCACTGCCTTTTCTCTATCCAAAACTCATGAACTAATAAAGAAGAGCCATGACATAGTCCTTGTTTTTAATTTTTATTTTTGTGAAAAGAAAGTAGATACATACATGGTGAGAGAAAACAAATGTATGAAAGTCTAAGCGGGGGACTGGCACCATAGTAATATTAATTAAAAAAATACAATGCATTCTTCTACAGGTAGGGTAGTGCTAGTTGTAGTTGAGCTAAAAAGATACATTATCTTCTCCTTCATGCTACCAAGAAAGCCTCATCATTATCAGCAAGTATAACAGGATATATTTTATCCAAATATGTAGGACAGGTAATTATGTTTAATAGATATGGATGAGGCAGACCTCTTGGTTAAAGTGCTACCATTTGAGGGACAGAATTGGATCTCTATAGATGATGCCTTGACATACCCCTTCTTCTAGAGTTTGGGGTCACAAATCCATAAACTCACAGAGACTGCTTCCATATTTGCACTAAAGGAGATCCAGTTATAGACCTGTGCTCAGCCTCCCATCACAGATTGGGGCAGGCAGGCCATCTGGGTAGGGACACTGAGTTTTAGCCCCTACGGGCAACTGGCTTTTAGGAGGTGCTGGTGATTGCCTGAAGGCCCTTCCAGGTCACTGGCAGGAGGGCTCTCTGTGGAACCCATTTTTACTCTCTACTTATCCCTTCAGCCCACCCCAGCCCAGCCAGCACCTGGCCTCTACAGCCTCTGTCACTGGTGCCCACAGTCCCCTCCACTGACCTACCTGTTCCTGACTCAGCTGCCTTCCCTCTTCCCACCATTCTTCTACTCCCACTGATTGACTTGTGGAAGGGTGCTAACAAAGCTCTTCTCTCCTTTCGCAAAAAGATAACGAAACTAAACATAATCATGTGTAATGCCTTTAAGAAGCTGGTCAACTATTTCATAAGAATGCTGAGGATGAGAAGGATTAGGAAGATATTGGCAAAAAATCAGGCCTTTAGAGAATAATCCAAAATTGCAAATTCAGTAGGTACAAAAAGGCTTAAATAAGAGATATCTCCTAGTCTTCAACTTTCCACTTTTTTCCAAATTCATTCATTTGAAGTGTTAAAGATTTGGTTTCTAAACATGTTTATTTATATGGAATACATTTCTTCCTTTGCTTTATCTACATAGGCTATATTTTATTTATGTAACTCAATTACATTAAGTTCAACAATCATCTAATAGGTGTTTCTCTTAAGTCAAGCATGATGCTGGGTTCTTTGGATATGAGGATAAGAAATGAATTGTCCCTGCCAACCAGGGTCTTAGATTGTACTATCTAAATGCTTTTGATTCAGCGAAAAAATAATTTGTGGTAGTAGTGGGAGGGAGAGTAGTACTCAGTTTAACTGAATTTTTTTTATTTTTCTTCTTATTTTTGGGGGTTTCATATACATGCAATTAAAGCAGATATCACCAAAAAATCAGTTTCTATTTGATTTTCTTTTCTAAATTCTTATTTTCATCTTAGAATCAATACTATGTATTGACTGGTTCTAAGGTAGAAGAAGAAAGGGCTAGGCAATGGAAATTAAGTGACTTGTCTAGGGTCACACAACTAGAAGTATCTGAAGTGAGATTTGAACCCAGGACCTCCTATGATTAGATCTGGCTCTCAATCCAATAAGCCACTTCACTGCCCTTTCTAGGTTTTGTTGTTGTTGTTATTGTTGTTTTGTTTTCCTCTAAGTGTTAGCATTTAAAAAAATAAAAAAAACCCTTACCTTCTGTCTTAGAATCAATATTACGTATTGATTCCAAGGCAGAAGAGTGGTAAGGGCTAGGCAATGGCGGTCAAGTGACTTGCCCAGGGTCACAGAGCTAGGAAGTGTCTAAGGCCAGATTTGATCCCAGGACCTCCTATCTCTAGGCCTGACTCTCAATCCTCTGAGCCACCCAGCTGCCCCCATTAGCAATTCTTAATGGAGATATTTAGTAGTAGTGATGGTTTATTTTATTTTAATTAATATAAACAGTATTTTTATATTTCTATCCTTTGAAGTTAGACTTGGATTTGAATCCTATCATTAAAACTTACTTGCTTCCTAGCTATGTGACCCTAGATAAATCACTTAACCCCCATTGCCTAGCTCTTATCCCTCTTCTGCCTTGAAGTCAATATACAGTATTAATTCTAAGATGGAAGTTAGAGGCTTAAAAAAAAACAAACCAAAAAACTTACTTGCTGTATTACCATGAACAAGTCAGTTAACCTTTTTCTCAGTTTCTCAGTCTGTAAAATAGGAGAGGTAGAGTAATTCTACCTCTCAGGGTTGTTGGGAGGATAAAATAAAAGCATGTTTGAAAAGCACTTTGTAAACTTTAAATGAGTATATAAAATATTAGCTTTTATTAGCTATTATTATTATTGATGTAAAGGGAGAATAAAAATTATGCACTTTGACATTGAATGAGTCTTGAATCTTTTATTTCTATACTGATGATAAAATGTCACTTAACTTAGGGCAAATTAAAGAAAAAATAGGAAGACTGAGTTAATGCACAGTACTAGAAATAAAGACCAAAGGAAAAAGGAAGAAAAAAATTCTCAGCAGGTTTGCCCTAATTTGCATATATACTTAAGAAGAAAGGGAAGAATGTATGACCAATTTAGAGGGATGCATCTCAAAGAGACTAAATTAATGCTGCTTATAAGGATAGATGGAAGTGAAGTATTTTTTCATTTCTGAAAACTTCATAGTGACATTGCTGAAGTTTCTATCAAAAATAATGAAAGGAGAAATTGGAGAAGCAAGGCACTAACATTTAAAAGGAGCTTCGCTAACAAAATATGGCATTGAAAAGTCCAGAGAGCCTTCTTAGAAGTGGAGTTGTTCAAAACTAATGAGTTGTCTTAAAGATCTAAAGGTTGAAGAAAAGATGAATATTTACAAGTAGAACGAGGGTAATGGTGCTAAAAAAAAGAGATATGGGGAGAGAAAAAGGAGTCAGCTAAAAATTAAGTCATTAATAGTGGGGGAAATGATTTAAATTATTAAAGAAACCAAAAAATTCTGGAAAGTCAAAATATTTTGGATAGTTTTGGTTCTATCATTTTCCATTTTTAAAGCTACTTGCAATTTTCCATAAATGTCAATTAAGTGATTAATTTTACAGTGTTTATGATCTGTTGTATAAGGCTGACACAGGGGACTATCTCTTGTTATACAGACTCAGTGACAATGCATCCTCTATACTGGTCCATCAGAGTATTGTTGGGGCTAAGGTGAGATACCTGGTTACTCTTAATCTGGATAGCCTCATTCTTTGTGGCTCTTTCTTTTGTTTGAATTTGAATAACTTGCTTAAACACATAGAAAATTTCTCACTGTGATAAATCTATTTGAACTAGGATTTCCAAAAGAATTCTGTTCAGTTCACAGTCTAAAAACCACTCTTACAAGCCCATTTGATATTTTTCACACACAAGAGTCCAACTCCCATCTACAAGGCTTTTCACCGGCCATTCTGCATGCTTTGCTTCTCTATCTCTACTTGTTGTTGATTGTTATTATTATTCTAATTTTCCCCCTAATATGTTTTGCTTTGCCTCTCAAATGGAGAACATATCATTGCCATTTGGTCAGTCATCTTTCTTCTCTCGAATCTTTGGAGCAACATCACAGACTGTCCATCCAAACAAGCCCTTGATCTGTCATATTTGAAAGCCTACCAGGCCTATTACCAAGTTTCAGGCATTAAGTAAATTAAAACTTTATATATATATATNCACTCTCACTCACTTCTAAACCCTCTGTAGTTTAACTTTCAGCCTCATAGGAATTCATCTGAAACTATCTTCTCTAAAGTTCCCAGGCTTTTCTTATTTGCCAAATCTAATGGCCCTTTTCTTATTCCTTACACTTTTTGATCTCTCTGTAGCATTTAATGGTGTCAGCTATCTTCTCTTATTGAATACTATCTCATCAACAGATTTTCAAGCCTCTCCTTCACCCTGGTTCTTTTGTTATCTGTTTGATGATTGTTCAGTCTACTTTCTTGGATTTTCATATATATATATGCATATATAACAAATATTTAAATATATAATAAATACAACAACATATTTACATGTATGATAAATATATGATATAAATTTATATATAATAAATACAATATAGCACATAAAATATAATAAACATAAATATATAAATATACAAATCTTATATATATATATATAAAATACCTATTGACTATGGGTATTCCTTGAGCTCTCTTCTTCTTTTTTCAATGTATTCTTTCTTATGTGGTACTCTCTTCAACTACTATCTATTCATATATAATTTCTATGAAGATTTTTCCTATATCTATGAATCCAGACCTATTCCTTCTACTGCACTAGTTACACATCTCCAACAGCCTCTTAGACATCTCAAATGGGATGTGTCATAGGCTTTTCAAACTCAACATGCCCAAACTGGAATTAATTCTTTTTCCTACTGTTATATTTGTGGGAAGTTGTAAAAATGCCAGGGTCTGTAGCAATCAGATCTCACTCACACCCACAGACAAGCTTGACTTGAAGAGAGGGGTAGGATCTTGCTGAGCACTCCTTTCCTTCCCTCCTCCCACCAAGCAGTTAGGAAATCAATTACAAAATGGAGGTTAATCTGTTATCTTCTGGGCTCAGTCAGGAAACTGGGAAGGACAAAACTCCTAAAGATGTTAACTTTCTCTAAACTATTTCCCCACAGGTTTGAGTAGAAGAGAATAGGAGAAGCTTGATGTTTGAGACTTTTAAGGCACAGAGGCACAGAGGAAAGGCCTTGCTTTTGGGCTATACAGGCAGGAGGAATTCAGCTTGAAGGATTTGTGAATATTTCCCTAAATATGACCAGGCAACAGCTCCCAATTGATTAAAGGTTTAATGATGTAACTAGGTAACTAGATTTGCTAGTTAACTCTCTAAGCCTATAATTAATTTTCTCCTATATCAATAACTAAATTGTGATGGCTGTGATGTTGATTAAAGGTCAAATCAAGGTAAAACAGGTTGGCAGCTGGGAACTAAAATGGCTTTGTTCAGATTCGAGCCTCTAGCTCTCAAGAGCAAACAAAATCTGGGATCAGCAAACAGAGTGACCTGCTTCCTTCAATCCCAGGAACCAACTTCCCTTAACTGCCTAAAACTGCTCCCTCTCCCAGAGTTCTCAGGGGACCCCCTGGAATTCCGAGCTGTGGCTTGACCCCCTATCTTGCAGCTGGAATTCCACTCTGCCATATCAGTGTCACACTACTCAATACCACCCCTTGCCCAGGTTTCCTATTATTGTCAAGAATATAACCATTTTCAATTAATCTACACTTACAACCTTGGTGTCACTTCTATTTTTCACTCTGATCCCACATTTTAAATCTAATACCATATCTTGTCATTTCTATCTTGACAACACTTCATATATACACCCCATTTCTTCCACTCATGGGACTATAAACCTAGGTTAGACTGTCATTACATCTTCAACTCTTGGACTAATGCAATGACTTCCTACTAGTCTCCCTGCTTCAATTCTCTCTTTTTACTCTAACTCATCCTTCACTAAGGCATCAAGATTTCTGCCCCAAAATGTTGGTCTTTGTTACTCCCCTCTTTTAGTTAGGTCCACTGGCTCCTTCCTTCCTTGATAATAAAACATAATTACCTTGCTTTCATATTTAAAGTCCATCCTACCTTCTAGTCGTTTTCTATTTTATTTCCTGCCATAGATTTTATGTTTTAATTATATACTAACTTGCAGTTTCTCTAATGGACTTACCATCTCCAATCTCTGTGCCTTTGCAATGGCATCCTTCATATATGGAAGGCTCCCCCCACCCCTTATATTTGCCTCAGTTTCTTTGTACTCATAAAGATTTTGTTAAAATCTCATCTTCTCTCAGTCCTTCCCAGTTGCTAATGCCTTCCTTTCTGAGACTATCTTCATGTAGTTTCTACATAGTTTGTAGGTACCTAACATGTTCTCCATTCAAATATGTACTCCTTAAGGGCAGGGACTGATTTTTTTGCCTTTTCTGTATCTTCTGACACATAGTAAAATGTTAATAGACATTTGCTGATGAACCGACTCCTTATGAAATGTTATATTGCTTCTTAGTTTCTTATGTTGAACCAGATGACAGTGCTAAGGAATTTTCTGGCTAGATTTTGACTAGTTAACGTGTTAAATAAATTAATATTGAAAGTGTCACAGTTTAGCAAGGCCAACAGAAAAGCCTCCAGACTTGGTGAGGTTGAAAGACCACTGGGTATGGACTAAAAGTCCTTTTGTTCAAATTATTCTTCTCTTGCCTATTAACTATAATCTTAAATGTTTAACTATTCTCTTCTAAACTGTAAAATGAGGAGGATGGGATAAATACCTTCAAAATCCCTTCAAGATTAACTTGCTGACTTTCATTCCTCATTTCTGGAGTTTGAATATTTTAGGATTGACATTTTAAAACATGAATAAAGTGAGATAAAGCTCAGAAGAGTCAGATTTTAACTAGATGCTGAGCTACTTAGAAATGGATTGATCTGTCCCAGTTGAAAAAAATTGTAGATGGGGGTGAAGATTGCAATCTGGAAGTGGTTATTTTAGTTCCTTATTATTCAACATATTGTTCTTCAAATTATGAAATAATAGTTTCCTGGCTTTTCCTTATCTTTCTTATTCATATAAATCTCTTTTTCTGTGTCTTTTTATTGTTCACCTTTTGTACAGTTTAAGACTTTATCTTTTCTCAATCTAGCAAGTTGCCAGTAATCCTTCAGTTGTTCCTGAAACTGTTACTTAAATCTCAAGATTCAGACAATATGGGCAGGCTGAAAGTCCTGGATTGAAAAAGTAAAACCTATCAGGACAACCTATCAGAAGAAGAGTACTATTTCTAGGACTGTCCTTATTCCCTGATGGAAACTTCTTCCTCTGTGATATGATGGGCTACTGAAGGAAGCTCCAACAGAAGCCACAAGAGACTCCAATATATTGGTCCTGGAAAAAGCCCTCAAATTTTTAAAGATCTCACTGTTTTGTATATATTTTGGATATGAAAGTTGCTGATAAACTTCAAATCTTATTTCTAAGGGGTAACATGCTGTCATCATTAACCAAGAAGTGTTTAAGTTCCAATTGGTTTTGTAATTTAATTTCCTATACTCATCTAATAAGTTTCAGAAAGGAATAGAACTTGGGATTTGTAAGTTTTGCAAACAGAGAGAAAAAGAGAAAAAAAACCACAATGTTCTATGACTATAAGATGACCCATATGAAGTCAAGTTCTGGCCAAATGTGAAAACATAAGACCTATGTCTTTAAAAGACATCTTGGAGGCCCCAAATGTGGAAGAGATAGGAAGGAGTAGAAACAGGAAAGGCCCCTGAAAATGAGGAAAATATATAAAGAAAAATGGAAGGAAAGTCATAAAGACAAGCTACTAAGTAATGGCTGTGACTCTTACCCATAAGATGTTAGCAATGAAATGTTAAAGAATTAGGGGGAAACATAATTCAATGGAAGATACACTGTTTTTGGAATCAGAGAATCTGATTTCAAATCACAAATGTCAGTTATTTCTCATGTGACCTTGAGTTAGTTACTCTGTGCCTCAGTTTTTTTATTTGTAAGAGGGATTCCCAATTTTCCTGTAACCCCAGTGAGCCTTTATTCACAATGGTAGTATTAAGATTCTTTATAAAGAAATTAAATATTCAGCCATTTGTTCTTATTAATATAAACTTCCCTTACACATAGAAATGACTGAGAGTATGCCCACTAAATCAGTAGTGAAATAGATCCTTTTGGATTCAGCCATCTTGTTCTTTTGCCTATTGACTGCTGATGCAAATAAAATCTGTATTTGTAAAGTAGGCAATGAGAAAATTAAACTATCACTCTTTGCAGATGATATGATGGTCTACTTAAAGAATCCTAGAGAATCAACTAAAAAGCTAGTGGAAATAATCAGCAACTTTAGCAAAGTTGCAAGATATAAAACAAACCCCCCAAATCATCAGCATTTCTATATATTTCTAATACAACTCAGCAGCAAGAGTTATAAAGAGAAATTCCACTTAAAATCACCCTAGACAATATAAAATATTTAGGAATCTATTTGCCAAGAAAAACACAGGAATTATATGAACACAAAAACACTTTCCACACAATTAAAAATAGAATTAGAAAAACATTAATTGCTCATGGGTAGGATGAGATAATATAATAAAAATGACAATCCTACCCAAATTAATTTATTTAATCAGTGCCATACCTATCAAAGTACCAATAATTTTTATTGAATTAGAAAAAAATTATAATAAAGTTCATTTGAAGGAACAAAAGATCAATAATATCAAGGGAACTAATGAAAAAAATATGAATGATGAAAGCCCTAGCTGTACCAGATCTTAAATTGTACTATAAATCAGTGATCATCAAAAAATATGGTACTGGCTAAGAGTCAGAAAGGAAGATTAATGAAATAGACTGAAGGTAAATGACCTCAGCAAGAAAGTACATGATAAACCCAAAGATTCCAGCTTTTGGGACAAGAACTGTAAGGATGGGGGATAGGACAAAACGAGCCAGAAGAAGGCCATTGGTGACAGTTGGTGACAGTTGGTGACAGTTGGGACCAGAGAGGATTCTGGGTAATTTTCCAGAGGAGGAAGGAGAAAAAAGGACTTCCGGTGGAGGACTGAGAGAGGGAGGAGAAGAACATCTCAGCTCGAATCCAGTCCTGAGGACTTCCTGAGGATCCTTCTTTGGACATTGATACCCTGATTCCCTGGTCAAAGGCATCCCATCACTTCTCATCCAGCAAGACTTCAGTCAGCTAAGTTTCTGGACTCCATTTTGGGAGTGATCTTTTGGGCTCCTTCCCCCTTACCCAACCTTGCTGAGAGACCCTTTCTGGTTTGATTTTGCAATTATCAAAAGGATAGAAATAGGAAATAGAAATAGAAACTGAAGGAGAAGTGGTGAAGGGAGATGCTTGGGAGCAAAAACCCCAAAGGTTCCCACCCAAGTTAAAGACCCCATAGAAATAGAGAACAGGGCACCCCAAAATCCCTCTGCCCTTTGCCCCTTTCCCCAATCCCTGAATTGTGATTAATAAAAGCCATTCATTAATCAGATAGCATTATAGAGTGCCTGAGAGTCAAGAGGGAGGGAAATCACAGCTTAGTCTGGTTGTCTCCATCTTGGAACCAGATCCCCTGCTGTGAAGTTGACTAATCTCGGGGAGGCTTTTGTGAACCCCACCCTAATTCAGAATTGGATTGGGGACCCCCATACCTCCTCTTATAGGGAAGCCTCATCCCCAACTCCTGTGGGGTGGCACAACCATCCAGGTCACCCAGTTTTGGTGTGACACCCCCTCAAAGTCTCAGTAGTGTATAATCAGCAAGGATGGGAGAGCTACAAGAGAGTCTCACCTCATAGACTCTCTCTATTTCCTCTCTGTCCCTAACATCGGTTACTGGCTCTTTATTCTTATAGAACCCACTATTTGACAAAAAACTGCTGGGAAAATTGGAAAACAGTATGGGAGAGATTAAGTTTAGATCAGTATCTTATACCCTATTCCAAGATAAATTCAGAATAGTAAATGACTTTAATACAAAGAAGGAAATTATAAGTAAATTAGGTGAACATAGAATAGTATACCTGTCACATCTATGGGAAAGGAAAGAATTTATGACCAAGCAGGAGGTAGAGAATATTACAAAATGTAAAATAAATAATTTTGATTACATCACATCAAAAGGTTTTGTACAAACAAAACCAATGCAAACAAAATTAGAAGGGAAGCAACAAATTGGGACAAAATCTTTATAACAAAAACTTCTGACAAAGGTCTAATTTCTCAAATTTATAAGTAGCTAGATCAATTGTGCAAAAAATCAAGCCATTCCCCAATTGATAAATGGGCAAGGGACATGAATAATCTGTTTTCAGATAAAGAAATCAAAACTATCAATAACCACATGAAAAAAGTTTTCTAAATCTCTCATAATTAGAGAAATGTAAATTAAAACAACTCTGAGGTGCCACCTCACACATAGCAGATTGACCAATATGACAGTAAGGGAAAGTAAAAAAATGTTGGAGAGGATGTGACAAAATTGGGACATTAATGCATTGCTGGTAGAGTTGTGAATTGATCCAACCATTCTGAAATTCAATTTGGAACTATACCCAAAGGGCTTTAAAATAATGCCTGCCCTTTGATCCACTGATACCACTATTGGGTTTGTATCCCAAAGAGATAACAGGGAAAAATGTGTGCACAAAAATATTTATAGCTGCACTCTTTGTAGTGGCAAAAAATTGGAAAATGAGGGGGTGTCCATTGATTGGGGAATGGCTGAATAAATTGTAGTATCTGATGGTGATGGTCTACTATTGTGTTGAAAGGAATAATGAACTGGAGGAATTCCATGTGAACTGGAAAGTCCTCCAGGAATTGATACAGAGTGAAAGGAGCAGAACCAGGAGAATATTGTACACAGAAACTGATACACTGTGGTATAATTGAATGTAATAGACTTCTCTACTAGCAGCAATGCAATGATCTAGGACAATTCTGAGGGACTTCTGAGAAAGAATGCTATTGACATCTGGAGAAAGAACTGTGGGAGTAGAAACACAGAAGAAAAACATATGACTGATCAAATGATTTAATGGAAATATGATTGGGGATGTTGTCTTTGATCACTCTGTTGCAAACATTAATAATGTAGAAATGGGTTTTGAACAATGTTACATGTAAACCCTAGTGTAATTGCTCATTGGCTCCAGCAGGATGGGAGAAAGGAACATGAATCATGTAAGCTTTCAAAAGTATTAAAATTATTTAAATAAATGAAATTTTAAAAATTAAAATTAAAAATCTATTTTGATAACTAAAACAATCTGTATTTCTTTGACCAATAACCAGACTCAAGAATAAAATTTGTGTTCATAATATTTTTCCTCCATGCAAAAGAATTAGGAGTCTAGGATTCTGACTTCAACTTGTTATTTGGCCTAAATCTCTGATTTCATTGATGTTTGGACCTTCCATTTTGGGATTCTGTCAGTGATTAAGATCATCAATTCTATAATCATCCCAAAATAATAAAAGTATTAGTTTTGCAGTCAGTAAGACCTGGATTCAAGGCCAGAATCTATGTGATCATAATAAAACTGGGTATCCTCTTAGTACCTAAGTCAGCTCTAGGTAACTTTCAATAGCAATAAATTTGACCTCATTTAACATATATAATTCTAGAAGTAGAGGGGACATTAGAGATCATTTTATTCAATCTTTTAAATCTGTAAATGAGGAAATTGAGGTCTAGGAAGGTTATATTATTTTTAAGGGCACATAACAGACTAATTGATGGCAGCCTGAGTTTCATTATCAGGTCAAAATGATCTCCCCTACTCTAAGCTCTTTGCATTGTAACAGTGATATTATGAAACAATGTCCTTTGTTTTGCTATTATCTCATTTTGTTGAGGTTTTTCTTCCTTGGTATTCTAATAAAAGTGCAGAGTTACAAGCATATTTATAGGTGGATGGCTGCTTCAATCTAGGAAAAGTTCAGAATTTCTCTTGCAGCTTCATATTATTCTCTAAGAATTCTTCAAGCAGATATTGATGTTTTCTGGCTTCATTAGCTTTTTGCCATCTGCTGCCTTGATGACATGGCAATGAAGAGCAAGTGATTAAATACGCTTCCTGACAATGTCAGAGATTTCTTTCACATTTACCTTAAAAAAAAAACAAAAAACTTTCCTACTCCAATTCTGCTTCTTTCTCTATTGATGAATCTCTCCTTGCATTGCATAATCAATTGTATCTCCCAATCACAGTTCTTGTGCTCAACTTGTTCATTTTCATTGTAAGATATTTTCCTGATTTTATCATTCATTTTCTCTCCGTGGTGCTTAATGCCTCATACATTATCCATAACTTTTTAGTGAACTCTGTCATACAATACATTATATGCAGTGCACCATCACGCTTTAACCTTTCCAGAGGCATATTTACATTGTTAATTTTTTTGCCTCCTGAAATGATAATAAGGATGTCTATGATAACTTTATAACATCCCCATGACAGTTATCATTGATTCTTCTCAAAATAAATTTGATTCCTGAGCCTTTCAAACTTATTACTTTTTAGAGATATAATTCCTGGGTTGACTTTTGGTGAATTGGTCTCCCTGTGGTCCTTAGTAGTTTTTAAAGAATTCATTGTGTGAATTTCCAAAGATACCTTCTGTTTAGGATGCTACAATTCATTTTAGTCTTCAACTCTTTACTTTATTAAAGACTAACAATTGATTATTAAATTGTATTTAGATTAGAAATAAGCATATCAGTGTTCATTGGTTATTAATATTATTTTAGTTTTTTTTATTTCCAGTAATAATATCCCATTTTTTTCTTTAAATACAAAAAATAAACAAAAAACTCTTCACTTTCTGTCTTAGAATTGTTCCTAAGTATCAGTACCAAAGCAGAAGAGAGGTAAAATTTAGGCAATTAAATTGAAGTGACCTGTCCAGGGACATACATTAATAACAATAACCTACACAGTCTCCTATTACTAAGACTGCTACACCACCACCAATACTAAGAGCAAAAACTACCATCACCTTAATGCATCTCTTACCTGTACTATTGCAGGAACCTATAGGTTGATTTGCCTGCCACAAGTCTTTCTTCACCCCAATCCATCCATTCGAATAAAGCAAATTTCTAAAATACAGGTTTTACTGTGCCACTCCCCTCCTCAGTAAGTTCCAGTGGCTCTCTACCACCTCCAGCAATGATTATAAAATCCATTACTTGATGATCAAAGACTGTGACTCCCTTTAAAGCAGGGGATTGTCTCACCTTTCTTTGTATCCCCAAAATATTGTATAATGCCTATTACATAGGAAATGTTTAAAATATTTATTTATGGACTTTCTGATTGGGCAAACTAGTTCTTTATATAGCATTTTAAGTTGCAAAGCACTTTATCGTTATCTCATTTTATCCTCACAACAACACTAGTAATTAGGTGCTGTTATTCTCCCTATTTTGTAAATGAGAAAACTGAGGCACAGAGAAGTTAAATGAATTGACCACAGTCATAGGGCTAATAACTGTGTGATGCTGTATTTAATCTCTTCTTCTTGACTCTAGGTACAACATTTTTTGTACTGTGATAGAGAAATATTTACATTTTTAAAAGGAATAAATAAAAAAAAACATAGTTTTAGTGGGAAAATGCCTCATGTTGTTTGCTCTATAAATGGTCTATAAAATTTAAAAATAGATTTTTATTCTTTTTAATTTAATTTAAAATCTATATATTCCTTTCAGTCTCCAAATCATCTTAGATTTGTAAACTACATGTCATGTAAAATGCTTAGAATGCAATTAATAATAAAATAATACTACTAATACTACTTTGAAGTGGGGATGAATATTGAATACATTCCTTTACATCATGTCATAGTCAGAAGGGATTTCAGAGAACATCTAATCCAGACCATTAAGTTTTACATGTCAAGAAACTGATATCTAGAGCATTTAAATGACTTGCTCAAGGTCATACAGTTAGCACAGAATCCCTTCTATGTGATAGGAACCAAGCTTTTTGACTACCACTCTTCTTTCCCACCTCTGCATCCATTATCCTTTCAATTTCAGTACATCAACTTGCTCACCTTTTTTTCTAGTCATAATTTTCCTTGTTGACAAGCTACACCCTGAACCATAAATCAAAACAACAATGAAAAGAAATTGTCTCATTTTAACAACACTCTTTTGTTGAAGTGTTATGTAAATATCCTGGGAGAAATACAAATTGTACATGCCCCAAAGGTCAACAGAGAAATATATGTTTATGTTAAGAAGTCTGCAGGGAAAGAAAGAAGGAGTAAAGAAAAAAGGAACAATTTAACATGACTAATTTACACATGATCAGTATACATCACTACTAGTATGTACTCATGAAAATATGGGCTTTTCTAAAGATTTGGAAAGATTGTTGGGATTTAAAATGTAGTTTTCCATATTGCTATTCCCAATATGTCAAGGGAAGTACTCATAGCAGGGACAGGTGAGTGTACTTATTCTAATTCCCGTGATTAGAATTATTTGTATGCAGCCTCAATGACTATTTAGAGAACTCTTGAATTAAAAGCTGCAAGTTGAAGTCCCTTTTCTCCCTTTAACATAATTAACAGTAATTGTATAACTAATCTGTATTTTATTGGCAAAACTTTTCAGTGCAATAATCCAAAGGGGAATGATTACTAGCTAAGATAGAACAACAACAATAATAACAATGATAATGATAACAAATAATAAATCAATGTACTTTTAGTCTTTTAAGAAAATACTGTTGAATTTTGACTTTTTTTTCTAAAAAGAGAAAACAATTTGACTGGCATAGCATCTTTCTAGTGCCTTTTTAAAAATATACATGTCCTAAGAGTAGTTGGAAAGAAAATGAGAGGACTAAAATTTGCCACATTTTTGAATGCACTCATATTTCTATTTCTTGTCAGCTTTGTCCTATTTCAGGGGTGAAGATAATTCTTTTCTTTACTGAGTCTCTGTTAAGATCAATAGGAAACTGATAAGCAGACATCTGAAAGGCATAGAGCATAATAATGAAGGCTGACATATCATGATTGCTAGTTTAATTACCTTCTGATTTAAATAATACTCAGGATGTGGGCATTTTCAAGCATACAGTGCTATTTAAAATGATGTGATTTATTTCCATGGATGTACTCAAGGCCACATATAATGGACAGGACATACAAATAAATCATCTCCAAAGATGACTTTGCCTTTATCTCCTAAACAATTCACGGACTTATAAACTCTTTGCTCAGCTCTGGTCATGCTCTAAGAGGCATAATATCAGCCCATCATTCTAGAGAACCTTTCAGTATTTTGCTGTTGATAGACATGCATCTTGTCCTCATGCCTTTTCACCAGTTTTTACTAGTGCCAGTCATCCATCATCACATAGTTTTATTAAAATTATTTAAAAAAAACAAGCATTTATTAAGTATTAACTATATGCTGGACAGCATGTTATGTGCTCAGGATACAAATACAAGCAAAAAGAGAGTCCCTGCGCTGAATGAATATACATTCTATTTAGAGGAAGACAAAAAATAAATAAAAAACTGCAAAAGGCTGGGCAGAATCCAGAAAATTAAGGTGCGTGATGCCAGTATATTAGAGAAATCTAGAATCATTCAGCCTGAAATGAAGAGATGCCTGTTCTGGGATAGAGGTTCTAGGAAGAGGCACATGATCAAAAGAAGGGACCTCAAGTGCAGTGGGTACTTCTAGGTTGTGGATTCAAGGATTAAGTAGTTTAAAGTAAAAGGTTTTCTGGAACTTGGTGAAAAATTCTGGATTACACCAAGGTGAAAAATGAAAAACAAAGCAAAACAAGCTATTAACAGTATGATTTTATTTTTTAATTATTAAAAATATTTCTGGGGGCAGCCGGGTTGCTCAGTGGATTAAGAAGCAGACCTAGAGATTGGAGGTCCTAGGTTCAAATCTGACCTCAGCCACTTCCCAGCTGTGTGACCCTGGGCAAGTCACTTAACCCCCATTGCCTAGCCCTTACCACTCTTCTGCCTTGGAGTCAATACACAGTATTGACTCCAAGATGTTAGGTAAGGGTTTTAAAAAAATTAAAAATTAAAAAAAATATATTTCTACTGAGAAGTTTTAAGAGATGTCCTTATTCCTTGATTTGTATTCCAGCTTTATGCTGTTACTCATGTTAGCAGGAAATAGCTTTTATTACTTATCTTTGTTATTCTCTTTATATTTTGTATTCCCTATCATGTTGACTAAGACTAGGAGGAAGGAGTTTGTTGAAAACGGTTTTACTTTCTTCTGTTCACAGAACTCTTATAGTTTATTTATTTTTTTTTGTACCCTACCTTCTGCATTAGAATTTATGCTAAGTATGGGTTCCAATACTGAAGAATGGTAAGGGCTACAATGGTAAATGGCAGTGGGGGTTAAATGACTTGCAACAGGGTCACATAGGTAGAAAAGGTCTGAGACCAGGTTTGGATGCAGGAAGTCCCATTGCCAGTCCTGGTTCTCTATGTACTGCACCACCTAGCTGCCTCTGAACTCTGACAGTTATTAAAGACAAGACTCAGTATTTTGATTTATGGTGATGTCATTGGTCCTCTTCAAAAAATGAAGCACAAACAAAACATTTTTTCCTATTTATAGATTATGAATAAGAAAGTAACTGATCTTGTTATTTCTACCTTTATGATGTCTTTTCTTTCTACTCACACATCTACCAGAGCTATCACTAGCAGCTAGCAGAATAGTTAGCATTTATATAACACTTTAAGGTTTACAAGGCAGTTTTAAATATTCTCATTTTATAATCACAATCATCCTGTGAGATAAGAGCTATTATTACCTCATTTTATAGATGAAGTATCTGAGTCAGAGATTATGTGATTTGCCAAGAGTTTCACAGTTTATAAATATTTGAGGTTGCCTTTGAACTCAGGTTTTCCTGACTCCAGGTACAGTCCTCTATTCACTTTTCCACATCGCTGCCTCTCTAGCTTAAGATCTTACCTCTAACTTGGACTATTTCAGTAACATAGCTATTAGGTTACCTGTTTCTACTACCTATCCCCTCTAATTTTTCATTTCCTTGTTCAAGAAGCTTCAATGGCTCCCTCTTCCTTCTGGGGTGAGTAGAGGAAAGCAAGCTATTCTGACATTTAAAGCACTTTACAATCTTGGTTTAACCTTTCTTTCTAGACAGATCACAGTACCTCATTTAGGTGTTCCATACTCCTTTCAAAAATACCTATTTGCTCTTCCATATATATGGTGTGTTGTGAGCCAAGTCTTTTACTCCACTGACTTTGAGTTAGGAAATACTGGGTCCAAATCCTACCTCTGATTTTAGAAAATGCATTCATTTCTCAGTGTCTCCAAGAAAATCTCTGAAGCTTGAAGTTACAGAGAAATGCTGATGTATCTTGGTGGAGAAAGTTCTTCACTGGGACTTCTCTAGGCTCATGACATCATAGATTTATTTCATTAGCGTTAAGAAAAATTAAAGTGACAGAGCCCACCAAAACCTAAAAAGGAATTCACTCAATAATATTCCTGAAAAGAAGCCAATTTATTTTTCTGTAGAACCTACCATTGATTGAAATAGACCAATTTTTGGAGAATTTAAATTGTTCCTTAAATCTATCTGAAATCTACTTTTCAGTTTCTACTCATTTCTAGTACTCAATCAGTGTTTATTAAATTAATATATTCAAAGATGTATTTTTTATTTTTTGAGTCAGAATTTTTATAATCACTAAATGCACTTAAAGTCAGAACTAAAATCTCTTTTGCTAGAATATATCTGTTGTCTTTGACTGATAGGAAACAGATAACTGCTTATTCACCACATTTCAATCTTTCTCGAATTAGAAGAGATGATTTTTTTCCCCGGAATTTCACCAGCTCCTGGGCAATCACATATTTTCAGAAGGGCAAAGAGGATATTTGAATGTAAGAAAATCACCTATTAATTTGCATTCTATGTAAGAACTAAGCATTACTTGGGAATCTGAAATAAGTTCTTTGTTTTTCTATCATAGATTTATTCAATATGAAGGCCATAGCAGATTAACTAGTTTTTTTTTCTTTTTAAGAATAAGATTGGCAAAGATAAATTAGAAAGGAAAAAATGAGTTAGAACTAATTTCTCCTATTTCATTTAATGCACAAATTTTCCCTCACTGTTCTGAAATGAATTGCTCTCTGAAGACCTTCTTTTTTATTCCTTTGACCTTTCAGATCACTCACAGCTGTCCTCTTAATTTATACTTCTCCAAGTTATAGTTACTTTTTAAACTAGCCCTTTAATGCTTCTGTGCTCTAAGAGTACATGGATATGATTTAGCCTAGTTATAGATGTTAGGAAAACCATGATCCTGGTGAGCACCTTTTTTCTTACTTTAGTGACTCAATACCCTTCAGATTTTAGGATTTCTAAACTTTGTATTGCCTCCAGAAGCATTTTTATCTATTTGATACTGAGTGTAAAAGTAATATGAGTATCTCTCTTCCAAAATGATTGATTTTAACAAAAATTATGATTTTTTTAGCAAAAGATAATAATTTGCCTCTATGTTCTTGAAGTAAATATTTAGAGGGTTCAAATTCCCCCTTATTCTCCTATTTTATATGACCAATGAATATAAATGTCCTTCTTAGCACAGAATTACTTCCTTTCTCTCTTTGGTAGTACAGGAATGGTGAATGAATCTCATAAGTGAATTAGAATCTTACTTTCACTTGGATTGGGGAAATGGGACTAACTGGGATTTCCACAACAAAAGTACTTTTGCTTAAGAGCTTTCAGAACACAAAAAGCTCACCAAGTTGCATATGATGTCTTGTCTTATCACTTGTGAACAGTCTCTGGAGTTTGAAAGGGTTTAGAAATTTGCTTAACTTGCTGTTTCCCAGCATAATGAGGAAATCAATGTGTCTTGCTTTTAGAAATACTAGTGAATTCACAGTAATTCAGGGGAGTCTGCCATGATAAGCAGAAATGAATCTGCAAGGACTTGCTCATCATTTCCAAATCAGAGATGATTTTCAGATAAAAACAAGGTTAATTTGTTGTTGTCTGCAAATGTATACCTTGAATATCCACAGAAACAAACTTTGGCAGTTTATTAAAAGCCTAATTTTGAAATGGTGAGTAATGACTGAAAAGGGAAAGAGGGCCTTCTGCTTCTATTTAAGGGAGAGTGGGGATTGGGAAAGGAAAACCAATTTGGTTGAAATAAGCCACAAATGTCCACTTTCCATTCCCAAATTGTCTCTTATTTCTGTGAATTATTTTGGTTAATGGAGCAGACTCTGGTCCTCAGAAAGAAAAGGGCAAATGAAAAAAATGTAGACCTTCCAGACAGTCTCTTAAATTTTATTTAACATGGCCAAGAAAATGGTCTTGTGGGTAAATTAATATATGAGCTTAAAACTTATTAGTGAATATAGTTCTATTTCCTGGCCCCTAAGTGATGGAATATTTGAGAAACAACTTGTATTGGAAGTGCTGGATGGTTTCAGAGAAGTATGGGAAGACTTATGTGAATTGATGCAGAGTATAATGGGTAAAACAAAGAAATTATTACAATAATCACAGTGTAAAACAAAAACAACTTAAAAACGACTTAAGAACTCTGATAGATGAAGAATGCTACATATCTAACAGAGACTCATGATGCAGAAAGAAGCATACATTCTTGGATATTTTCACTATGGGTATCACCTTAGTATTTCAGTGGTGAGGCTTACATTCAATCATTAAATAAATACTTATTTGGATTTTTCTATATGTCAAAAACAGTGCTCGGTGCTAGAAATGTGAGAGAGAAATGTGAGAGAGAGAGAGACAGACAGACAGACAGACAGAGAGACAGAGATGGAGAAATACAGATAGAGACAGAGACAGAGACAGAGACAGAAACAGAGACAGAAAGAGAGGAACAGAGAAGGAAGACAATCCCTGCCTTCAAAGAGCTAATAATCTAACAAGGCAGTGTAACAAACATAAAAAGAGCCAGTAACCCAATGTTATGATAGATGGGAAAGAGAGGAAGAGAGTCTGTAGAAAATATGAAAAATACATATGGAAAAAAAGCTGTATGCAGGAAAATAGGACATAGTTAATAGAAGGAAGTCAAATTACAATTGATTAGGAAAGAGTTCCTACAAAACATGGGATTTTAGCTGAGGCTTAAACGAAGCTGAGGAAGTCAGAAGGTTGAGTTGAGGAGAGAGCATTCCAGTCATGGGGGACAGCCAAGCCAAGGAAATGCTTATAGCCCAGAGGAAGAGTTTGTTTGTTGAACAGCCAAGAGACAAGTGACATGGATCAAAGAAATGTACAGGGGAGAAAGCTGTAAGAATACTGGATAGATGGGAGGGGTCTAGGTTTTGAAGGGCTTTAAATGTCAAATTGAGCATTTTATATTTGAAACTGGAGGTGATAGAGACTCGGTGGAGCTCACTGAATAGGAGAGCGACCATGTTAGACCTGAACTTTAGAAACATCTCTTTCTTGGCTGTATGGAGAATAATTGGAATGAGGAAAGACTTGAGCCAAGTACACCCACTGTGATAGTTAAAGCCTGAAGTGGTGAGAGCCTTTCCTAAAGTGGTGGCAATGTCAGAGGAGAGTAAAGGGCATAATTTTGAAGAGATGTTGCAAAGGTAAATTCAGTGGGCCTTGGTAACAGTTTAGATATGGAAATGGGAGATAGTGAGAAGCTCAAGATTATACCCCTAAATTGAGACCTTGAGGACTCTGAGTTGATTATGTTCCTATAGTAATAAGGAAGGTGTGGGCAGATTTAGGGAGAAAGATAATGAATTTAGTTTTGGACATGGTTGGTTTAAGATGTCTACTGGACATCCAGTTCAAGGTATCTGAATGGTAATTGGAGATGTGAGATCAGAGTCAGAGAGGATGGAATAGAAAAGGTAGATCTGAGAGTCATCCCCACAGAGATGGTAATTGAATCCATCAGAGCAGATAAAAATTACCAAATGAAGTTGTGTAGGAGAGAAGTAAGATGGCTCAGGACAGAAACCTGAAAGACACATACGGTTAGAGGTCACAGTCTGGATGAAAACCCAGAAAAATAGAATGAGGAGTCATAAAATTGGAGGAAAACCTGGAAAGAAGATAGAAATACAGTAAAGAAACAATATTGGGTAAAATTAGGGCTACAGTACAGTTGTGATTAAGATTCTTTTACTTAGATCATCTCTTCAGAACTTCTTAGAACATTTTATGGTATTTACTATAGGTACTTGTAAAGTAAAAACATAAACATAAAAGAATCATAAAATGAAACATTTGTAGTCAAATTTACCTTGGAAAGAGAGGGTGTTAAAGACTATTATGTAAAATAAATCTGTGAATAGAAGACTGTAACCAATCTCTTGGGGTCTTAAATGCTACCGTAATTTGAATGCAAAACACATATGCATAGAAGTACAGGTATGTATATGTATATATATATATATATATGTATATGCATGCATGTATATGTATACATATATGTATATGTATGCATGTATATATACACACATACAAACATGCATATATATATACATATTCACATATTTCAAATGTCTTAGTGCATTAAGCTTATTAAAACTTATTAAGACATAAACCTACACTCAATTTTAAGACACCAAGTGCATGCTTATATGCCTACATGTATCCACATATGTATTTATATACAAATAGGTATATTGATATAGAGGGTAATAATAGGGGGCATTGGAGAAGATGAAAAAGTGGAGAAATTGGAGGACTAGAAACAGATGGTAATGCAGTATACCTAATGAAAATAAAACAAGGATCAAGAGTGAGAGGGGAGGAAGGTAAATTTACAAATTTCTTGCATAAAGAATTTTTATAGTTTGGACAATACTTAAATTGTATATTTCTGTATGAATTTTTATGCTATTAAATTTTTATCAGCATCTTAAATAAAAGTAATGATGCATACTTGCTACATTTGAAGAATGCATAAAGTAGGGGCAGAGTGTAATATATTGAAAGAATGTCCAAATTAAAAAAAAATCTGAAAAGATGAAAAACATGAGTGAATGAAATAGTAAAATTAATAAAGATAAATGTAAACACTTGTTTCTGAGTTAAAAATCAGTTTCACAAGTATGTTATTTAAGAGGTATGCAGAGGTCATAGATCTTAGGATTTTAGTATAGTACAAGCTCAATCTGACTCAAAAATGTCATGCTACAGCTAGAACATTAGTGGTATCTTGAACGACTTCAAGAGATAATATCCAGCATGAATTAGGTAAGACTTTGGTTATAATCTTCATAATCTGGGCTCTAAAATGAATACTGAAATCATCTCTAGGCTCTAAGTGATATAGGTCATAGATAAACTGGAATGTGTCCAAAAGAAGATGAAAGGGATATTGAGAGAACTGAAGAATAGTCTACATGTGGAAGCATTGAAAAAAACTGGGATGACAGCTTCTGTTTGGAGCTAGGAAATTTGAGGTACAGCAAATTAGATTTAGAGCCAATGAGAAGGAAAGAAAGCCCTCTATGAATTCAGTTAATCTGTAAATATGAGAAAACATAGAATAATAGCTTGCTAGGATGAAAGGGTCAAGTGAATATTTTTTGAAAAATAGAGGAAACTTTAGCTTGTTGGTAGGCAGCAGAGGAAAATTCAGCTGAATTACTCTAAAATCGTTCTAGGTACTCTTAGCCCACCATATTTTCCAGCTGGCCCCTCACATGTTTTTCATTATGTACAATAAATACATGGACATAAGAAGGAGAAAGGAACCTCAAAAGTGAATAGAAGTAAAGGGAGGGTAACATTGTCTATGTCTTAGTGAGTGGAAGACTTTTGAGGGTAGAGCAGTAGCTGGAATCCAGGGTAAATACTCTTCTAAGTAATCATTAGGAAATTGAAGATTTATTTCATATAGGCACATGCCTGCCAAAGATTTCAGAAAATTAAAGCCACTCATTCAGGACTTTGCTAAGAGAGATAATTTTGTAATTCTAAATCACTGCAGTTTGGGTTCTATATTGTTTCATAAAGATGCAGTTATTGGTTTGTTTTGGGATGTTTCCAGTTTTATCATCCCAGGTAAGAAGAAACCGTTTAGCTATAATAGTTTAAGGAGGTTAAGGAGGAGACTTCATTGTCAAATGGTATAGGACCCTTTTGATTCAATAATTGCATCACCAAATATTAAAGTTTATAGGATTGAGTAACTTTAGTGCTGGACCCCCTCAGATTCATAAATAAGCCTTTTTAGTAGACCTTCAAATAAAGTAGACCAGTAACCTTTGGAAAAGGACTGAAACAAAGCCTTTAGTCCTCCTAGGTGGTAATGTGATTGAAAAACATATGAAATGATTTTATTGAAGATAAATTAGACAAGGTTTCTGGAGTTAGACTCTTGACCTTTCTTCCTAGATTTTTCTTCAATCTTCTTGACACATGGTTATATACTGGTATTGCTGCTAACTGTGCTCTCCTTTATAAGAACTAAGATGTTTAGAAACATTGTTGTTCTCTTCTAATCTTCTTTTCCACTCTCTGGTGATGAACTAAGAAGAAGGGGCTTGATTTAACTCATGTTTTGCCTTCATTCCCCTCTTTTTGATAATAAGAGAAGTAACCTCTGAGCAAATTTCTTCCCTTTCCTTTCTTTTCTCTTCCCAAAGAGGAAAAGATTCTTGGTACTGATCTCACTTATCTTTTCCTCCAAACATATTAAAAGCCTGTAGGCTTTTCAAACTATTCCTTTTTTCTTATCCATTTCCCTGTATTTGAACAAAGAATAAGAAACATGATGCTATCCTCTTCATAATTTGATCCTGTTACTCCTTTTCTTTCTACTTAGAATTGAGAATATAAAATGACTTTTTGTCTAGGTATGCCCAATGAAGACATATGCCCAAAGAAAAAGTTCTTCGTAACCTTTTTTGAAGGATTAATAAAATATATTTTATACTTATATTATTGATACAATTTTGTTTTATGTAGTCATTTTTTTGATAAATTGGCATGTTTAGACCTAAGTTAAGAATTGTGTTTTAGAACTATGGTGTCAAATTCAAATAGAAAGGGAGGGAAACTGAACAATAAGTTAGATATCTCTGCAGGAACATTATGACTTAGAAAACTATGTATTAACATTTTCTGTATTCTAATGTACTTTAAAATTTTTGTGACATGAACAGCATTGTTTGACATCTCAGATAGATTGTATGCTGATAATCCTTATTAAATGCCCATCCAAAACTGAGGTTCTTAATGTATTCCCCCAATCCCTATGTCTGTGGGGAGATTCCTGAGTGTTCATGAATTTGAACAGGAAGAGTTAGAATTTTGTTTCAATGTGATTGTTTTCTTTGGTAATCCTGTTCATTTTATTTTATTAATTTAAAAACTTTTTGAGAAGGGATAATTTAGTTTTAATACATTGCCAAAGATGACCATGATACCAATGTTAAGATCACTTTCTCTAGAAGAAAACTATAGATACTATTTTCTAGAATTTAGTTCTTCAAACCCAATGTGCCCAAATCCCCAATGTTTCAGGATACTTAACTCAATAGATTTAGACATCAATCAACAAATATTGATACAAGAATGAATGGAAAAGATAGGTTTCCCCTCTCCCAGCAGACTGCTTTGTTGTCTGCAGACAACATCTTTGTTGTCTACAGACATTTCTATATCATTAGCAATAAAATGGGAATCCATAAGTTTTATATCAATTTAAAGATCTTAACTTTAGAACTCCTCTTAGAAACCACACTTTCAAAAAAGTGCCCTACCGTTTTCTTTTTTTTAAAACCTTTACCTTCCATCTTGGAGTCAATACTGTGTATTAGTTCTAAGGCAGAAGAGCAGTGAGGGCTACGCAATGGAGTTAAATGACTTACTCAGTATCACACAGCTAGGAACTGTCTGAGGCCAGACTTGAACCTATGACCTCCCATTTCTAGGACTGGCTCTCAATCCACTGAGCAACCCAGCTGCACCCCCCCCCATTTTCTAGTATCAAAAGGGATTATATAAATTTTTATAAATATGTTATCCAATTGGATTTATAAACAGGTGAGGAAGATATAAACTTAATCTACCATAAACTTATGTAAAGCCTTGAAATGAAATCCTGATAGTTTTTTTCCCAAGAGTAAAAACATAGAACATCTTCCAAAAATAGCTAGATGCAGGTGTAATTGTGGATAACTTTTAGACAGTCCTTGAACATGCTTAAAGATGATAATAGGGTATCAAAGTAATAATTATTACCTACAATCTTAACAAAATCCAATTCTGGTGATTTTTAAAAATTGCATTGTATAATTTGATGCTTAAAAGTAATATGATATAACATTCCAGCTTTGCTATCTATGACCTGTGTGTCCTTAGGTAAAGTAATTTTATCTCTGAGTTCTAATTTCCTCCTCAGTTAAATGAAGGAATTAATCTTGAAGATCTCTAAGATATCTTCCAGCTGTAAATCTTAACTAGAATTGAGGGCTTTCCTTCATTTAGGTATAGAAAATTTTGTTTGGATAAAGATGTGATAGAATTCTTGGCCCTCTGTCTATAAGTACATTTGTGTATGTGTGTATACATACTTGTGTCTGTGTAACATGTATATGTGCATGAGAGGGGAAGAGGCAGAGGAGAAAAGACCAAAGTTTGGGACAATCAGAGATGTTGGAAACTTCTAAATCTATAAAAGAATTTAAGAAATATGTTAAACAGATGATGAGCTAATAATAACAGTATGTCATGTTTCCACCATTCATGCTGATAATCTTGTTTTAATTTCAAGTTCTTGATAATGGGATATTCAATTTAACTCCAGTTCATTCATAGTTATAAATCACAGAACAGAGATTAATGGAGAGTTCCATATATCCCAGGGGTGCATCAATGAGGATAAAATGCTTGAAAAAATCATTTAAATGGGTAGATCCTCTCCCCTTCCTGAAAAGGGGACTACAAAATTTATTTTGATCCCTTTCAGTGCTTTTTCATAGGGTAACTGTCATATTCTATGTCTATTTATTTCTTCTCATTTTATAATATTTCAACATTCTTAAGAGTATGACAGTGTTATTTCCTATATATCTTACTTTGACACTTGGTGGAAGAGTAGGGAATATGATTACAACTTTTCTTCCCTTCATAGTAGCATATCCTGGGCCAGAATAATTTTAATTGAAATTCCAAGGTAATTCATGTGAGCATATTCTACTTTTATGACATAGTGAGCAAAAGTATAAGTCAGTTTGATCACTATCTAGGCAGAAAATAAAGACACTCTGAATATTTTGAACTTTGATCTAATTTTCTGGTTATTTCTTTAGGGAGCTATTTATGTTGTCTATTTTTTCATTAAAAACAAAGAAATCATAAGATGTTTTAATTGAATCTCATCACTTTTCAGATGATGAAACTAGGGTTGCAGAGAAACTAAGTGATTAGCTCTAGGACAGATAGACAATTAATTACCTGAGTTGGAATTCAAAGCCAGGTCTTCTCATGTTAGATGTTCCTCTGTTCTTACTATCTTACTCCCAGAATTCTTATGAGAAAAACACATTTTAAACTTTAAAATATTTTAAATGAGTGAGTATTTTTCAATATTTTGTAAGTAATTTATCAGCTATTATTTAGATAAATAAAAATTAAAGTAACTCTGAGTACTAACTCACACCTTTCAAAGTGGCTAATATGACAAAAAAGAAAATGATAAATTTTGAAAGTGATATGGTAAAACTGGGACACATATGCTGTTATTGGAACTGTGAACTGATTTAATGGAGAATGTAATATGGGAATATGATGCTGCTAATGGGTCTAATATTTGAAGGCACTGGGTGGTCTCAGTTGAGTCTTTTAGGCAGGGAGTCTATCTATTTAGTACATGGTGTTTTGGGTCAGCCAGAGGTTATGTGAGTCTGTCTGAAAGGTTTTATTCAGCCTCCCAGCTATCTCTAAAGTTCCATTGAGGGGAGGAGTAAAGAGCCCCTCCCTTCTGGAGAGAAACTTCTAGCCTACAGGAAGTGAAAGCTGGTTCACTTCCTGACCAAGATGGATGCCTGCTTTAGCCCTCAGGAAATAAAGGAAAGTTATTCTTTCTTTTTTCAGCCTTTGCCTAGTTGTTGGTACAATGAATCACCAGAAGTTCTTTGAATAAATGTCAAAGGGGTTTATTAAAGCCAAGGGTAAGCTGAGGGAGGAGGGTAAAGTGTGGTAACTAATTTCTAAGGTTGAAGCTAGTGCTGGAGGAGGGTCACAGAAGATGGGAATCAGACTGAGGGAACCGGCCCCTCAGCCAGGGATGATGTAGAAGGGTTTAGCAGATTGATAAATGAGGTGGTGGCTTGGTTTAAGGTAATCCCTCCCTGCATAAGGAAACTAATCACACGTTCTCCTCCCCCCAAAATTCCCTCCTCCCAGACCCAATGGGGAGATCCAGGGGATAGCAGGATGTCAAAGGAGAGGTCCAGGTAAATCAGCCAAAAGGCAAAAAAGCCAAAAGCCAAAAGCCCTTCAGTTGGTAATCCAAGGATATTTATATTCCCAGGCTGCAATGGTTTTGCTGTGAGACCAGAAATCTGGCTGGGTCAACATTCTATTCCACCCCAACTACCAGGATTACCTCTGGTGGATTTGCATGTGCCAGAGATTCTTGCAGCAATCCTGCATTACAAGAACAATTTGGAAAGATGCCCAAAAGGCCATTAAACTGTGCATACTATTTGACCCAATTATACCACTACTAGATCTGTATCCAAAAGAGTTCAAAGATAAGACAAAAGGATCTACTTGAATAAAAATATTTATAGCAACTCTTTTTGTGGTAAGAAAATACAACTGGAAACTGAAGTGTTTTCCATCAATTGAGGAATGACTGAACAAGTCATGGTATATTCTTGTAATGGAACACTATTGTATCACAATAAATGACAAATAAGAAAACCCAACCTCTTCCCCAAAAACCTGGAAAGGGGCAGCTGGGTAGCTCAGTGGATTGAGAGTCAGACCTAGAGACGGGAGGTCCTGGGTTCAAATCCGGCCTCAGCTGTGTGACCCTGGGCAAGTCACTTGACCCCCATAGCCCACCCTTACCACTCTTCCACCAAGGAGCCAATACACAGAAGGTAAGGGTTAAAAAAAATTTGGAAAGACTTATAGATGATTCAAAGTTAAGTGAGCAGAACCAAGATAACACTGTACATAGTAACAGAAGTAATGTGCAATGATCAAGTGTGAGTGAATTAACTATTATCAGCAATGCAAGGATCCAGGACAACTTCAAGGGATTTTTGACAAAAAACACTACCCACCACCATACAAGGAACTAACACAACCTGAATGCAGATCGAAGCCTACCATTCTTCATTTTATTCTCTCCATGTATTTTTTTTAGATAAAATGATATGTGTCTCCTTTTACAAGATGATGAACATGGAAATTTGTACAACCTATATTATGTTACCTATTATCTTGGGAAGGAAGGAGGAGTTGGAGGGAAGGAGAAAATATGTATGGTAAAGTATCATAAAAATATAATTAATAATTATGTCTACATGTAATATGGGGGAAAAGTTAAATATTGCCTTAAAGAATTCTGGAGTAACAGAACAAACAAAAGAATAATGTGAAACAATTTTCCATTCAACACAAGTTAGAATGTCAGTAGGAAAAGGACTTATGATGAAAAATCCCCCTCCAGAACAATCAAAATCCAGATAGAAATATACTTTTTTACTCCTTATTTTTCTGAATTTTTTTTCTTGATGTTGATTTTCTTTCACAACATAAATGATATGGAAATGTTTTGCATGACTTTGCATGTGTAATCTATATCAAATTGCGTGCCTTCTCAATTAAGGGGATAAAAGGGAGAAAGAGGGGGAATTTGGAAATTAAAGTTAAATCTTAAAAGTGTATTAAAAACAAAATTTGATTGCTGAAATAGATTTAAAAATCTGGAGTACAATGGTAATTAGGTATATTGTAGGACACATGTGACAAAAGGATTATTTACAACTTTTGGTACTAGGCATCCTTTCTTCTATTCTAAAGTCCTTTTAAAGTTCTCCTTAAATATGTTTCTCTTCTGATCTCTGATGGTCTGTATTTCTCTAGAGTATACAGACAATCTCTATGTCACGAGAACTCAAAATTCTTGAATCTGGCCATCCTAGTTCTTCTTCCAATTAATTGTTTCTAAATGTTATAAGCCTGTTTATACACAGTCATTTGAATGTTTTCTTCTCCATTCAAATTTGAGCTTTTGGTGAATAGGGAATGTTTTTTTTTACCATTTCTTTCTGTTCTTAATACTTAACACAGTGCCTGGCACATAGGAAGTGCTTAAAAATGTTTAGTGACTTGCTGACTGGGTATCTTTTTGTGCCCAGTTCAACAGTTTCCTCTCATATCATTTACTGTTCTCTTAGTGTATGCTGATGTAACCTCTGCAGTTTTATACATTTAAAAATCAGGTTTTTTTTCCCTTAGACACTTCCATCTGTCTAATATCAAGGAAAAACAGAGAAAATGAAAGAGAGGATGCCATGTTCACCCACCCACCCACCTGTGTACAAGTTTTAAACTTTAACTCATAGAAGTCAGCTTAAAGTTATTCTGCCTTGTCCAGCTGCACTGGAGAGTGATGGAAAGGTAGTTTGCCTCTTTTTTATATTCATTAAGTTCTGGCTCAGTTACCCCTAAGTCATCAGTTCTGCTAGTTCAGTAGCCAATTAGAGAACTCTTTGTCACTGTATAGTAGAAGTACCTCATTCATGCATGGTGAGGTTCTTACTTTTCTATATGGAAATGGGCTAGAATCAAACCCTATATTTGTGTGTACCCTGTGTAATTAACTGGGAAGGACAAATCCAAAAACATTCCATGCATCATGCATATATGTATACATGAATATATATAATGTATATATGTGAGCATATTTTTCTATCATATATATATATATAGAGAGAGAGACACAAAGACAAAGAGACATATACCCTATTATGAGGAAATTTGAGGAAAGGTGTGTGGTATAAGGGAATTTTGAAAGGAGAATGTTGGAGACTTGCTAAATTGGTAATCTCAGTTACAGGTAGGCTGGGATTAAAGGAGATTCAGGGTATGATAGGACTGAAGTCAGGAGTATAACACAGAAGGGAAACAGAGATCTCTTCAGGAAGAAGAGAAATTAAACTAAACAGACAAACACAGCAGGCTTACAGACTGGGACTTAGACTCAAACACAAGCTGAGGGAAATAGACTAGACTGAAATTAACAAACAGGCTTTAGTTAATTTCACAGGAAGGGACTTGTTTTGAAGTAACACCTTCCTTCAAGATGGATGCCCCAGCTTCCCTCTAAGCCCAGAGTATGTTGTTTCTTTCCCTCTTCTTCCCTCTTGATAACTAACAGACAAATTATACTAATAGGGCTGTTGAAAACAAAAGGGTTTATTTTCTTTGAAAGGATGTTTGTTAGGAAGGTGGATCAAAGGAAAGCCCTATCAGTTGCCTCAGGAACCTCAGGTGGGGGAAGGGAAGCAAAGATGGAGTCTGAGTAAGGACCTGCCACTAAACTCAGCTTTACAAAATGCTATTGCTATCTAAAGGGAATAAATGATGACTGACTAACTATAACTAATGCTGTCAATTAGGTAACTCTTCACAGATTTAACTCCTCTCTAATTACTCTCCTTATTAAATCACAGACATATAAGGTAAGGGAGGGAAGGCAGGGATGGTATTAGGAAAGGAAGATATAAAGGATTTATCTAAAATAATAATTTCTTAAGTAAATATGTTAAAGCTAGGCTAAATTTCAATATTAAAGCTAGGTAATCAAAGCAGCTCGGCTGATTCACAACCTCCCTCCATGAAAGATCCAGCCAACTGCCTTTCCTCAAGATTCCAAACTCCTAACAGCTTTTGGAACTCAGCCAAAGCTAGAAAAAAACTATATCACCCCTATTCTGTATACTACAACCCACAGACAGAGATGCAGAGACAAAGTCCAAAGTCTAGTTATGCTAGAAGCTTTTCTGTCTTGAACACATTTCTAAATCTTACAGTGACTGTTATTCATCTCTGCCTCTATGATCCATCAGTATCTCAAATTCAGATTGTACAAAATTTTATGGTTCCAATGACAATTTTCTCTCCAAAGTTACCAGTCATCTCTTTTAAAATATTTTATATTACATGTAGATTCATTTTTTTAAACTCTTAACTTCTGTGTATGGGCTCCTAGGTGGAATAATGGTAAGGGTGGGCAGTGGGGGTCAAGTGACTTGCCCAGGGTCACACAGCTGGGAAGTGGCTGAGGCCGGGTTTGAACCTAGGACCTCCCATCTCTAGGCCTGACTTTCACTCCACTGAGCTACCCAGCTGCCCCCCCCCAAGATTCATTTTTTTAAATATTTATTAATAATCATTTTTTAACATGGTCACATGATTCATGCTCCTAATTTCCCCTTCACCCCCCTCACTCCCCCCACCCATGGCCAACACACATTTCCACTGGTTTTGTCATGTGTCCTTGATCAAGACCTATTTCCAAATTGTTGGTGGTTGCATTGGTGTGGTAATTTCGAGTACACATCCCCAATCATGTCCACCCCGACCCATATGCTCAAGCAGTTGCTTTTCTTATATGTTTCCTCTCCTGCAGTCCTTCCTCTGAATGTGGGTAGCATCTTTACCATAAATCCCTCAGGGCTGTCGTGGGTCATTGCATTGTTGCTGGTACAGAGGTCCATTACATTTGATTTTACCACAGTATATCAGTCTCTGTGTACAATGTTCTTCTGGCTCTGCTCCTTTCGCTCTGCATCAGTTCCCAGAGGTCTCTCCAGTTCTCCTGGAACTTCTCCAGTTT
>NC_058134.1:81945212-81967293 GCF_016433145.1 Gracilinanus agilis
AATTGTTTCTTTCTGGCTTCTTGTAAGATTTTTTCTTTTGCTTGGAAACTCTTGAATTTTGCAATGATATTTCTGGGTGTTTTCCTTTCTTGATCGAATGCCGCAGGTGTTCTATGAATCCTTTCAATGTCTATATTGCCCTCTTGTTGTAGGACATCAGGGCAATTTTGCTGAATTATTTCTGTTAGTATGGAGTCCAGGTTTCTATTAATATCTGATTTTTCTGGAAGACCAATTATTCTCAAATTGTCTCTTCTAGACCGGTTTTCTTGGTCTGTCACTCTCTCATTGAGTTATTTCATGTTTCCTTCTATTTTTTCAGTCTTTTGACTTTGTTTTATTTGTTCTTGTTGTCTTGAGAGATCATTAGCTTCTAACTGCTCAATTCTAGCCTTTAGAGACTGGTTTTCAGCTATGATCTTTTGGTTTTCTTTTTCAATCTGGTTCAATTTGCTTATCAGTTCATTTGATTTCTGAGCCTCATTTTCCAATTGCAAGATTTTACCTTTTAAACTGTTATTTTCTTGCCAGATCTCTTCCATCTTCCTCAGAATCTCAGTTTTGAACTCTTCCATAGTTTGTGAGGAGTTTTCCTTATTTGAGGAGGGTCCGGATGCTTGTTTGTTTTCCTCCTCTGTTTGCTCAGTTGTCTGGATTTTCTCTGTGTAAAAGTTGTCGAGTGTTAAAGACATCTTTTTCTTGTTGTTGTTCTTTCTCTTCTGAGCTTCCTGAGACTGGGTAGCCATCATTAGCCCAGCAGCTTCTCAGGTTTATCCTCGTGCTCAGTGTCTGTCTGTGGTCTATTGGCTCCTGAGGTCTGAGTTCTGGTTCTTTCCAAGGTCAAGCCCCCTGGTGACCCCCTTGCTTGATCCTCTGCGGGAGGTTCCTTCACATGTCTCAGGGCGCTGCTTCCACAGTCGTATATCTGTCCACGCTGGTTCCCCACTCAGGCTTTAGTTCCTGGCTGTGTCTGCCTCCACCCACGCCTCCACAGTGCCTGCGCTCTCAGCCCACGCTCTGCACCCTGCGTCCACTCTCTGCTCCCGTGCTCAGATTTCGCGTGCGTACTTTGGCTTACTGGGGTCCTAAATCTTGCTGCTCTCAGGAACAGGCCCCAGAGCTGCCAATGACTCGATGGGTGCCCCAAACTTGCTCTATTTCTTTTTAGCTGGCTTCGGCGCTTTAGATGTTGTGTGTGGAGGGGTTGGGGGTGGGGTGGTTGCTCAGCCCGTGATTTAGTGAGAGCCGTTTCACCCCTTTATAGCATGGAAATGCCTTGATTCCACGTACCTTCCACGCTGTGCCCTGTTGTGGGGTTCCTCCGTTCGTCTGGACTTGTTTTTATGTCCCCTTGAGGAGTTTTGTGTGTTTTGGTCAGGAGAGGTTAAGAGCTGCTTCTTACTCTGCCGCCATCTTAACCCGGAACCTCCCTAGATTCATTTTTAATAATAATTTTCTAACATTTTGTGATCTAAAGTCTTTCTCTCTGATTCCTCCTACTTCCCTAAGACATATGATATTGGTTGTACATGTGTTATATACTATATATTTCTATGTTGATGATACTGTGAAAGAAGACATGTATAACTTACACTAGCCAAAAACATATATGAAGGAAATAAAGTGAAGAATGCATATGATTCAATTTGCATTCAGACTCTTTTTATTTCTTCTTTGGCAATGGATAGCTTTTTTTCATCATGAATCCCTTGGAGTTATCCTAGGTCTTCACGTTGTTGATAATAAGTCATTCACAGTTTATCACTGTGCTTTATTGCTGTTTCTGTATACAATGTTTTCCTAGTTCTGTTCACTTTACTTTGCATCATCATGTAAGTCTTTCCATATTTTTTGTTTGTTATTTCTCATGGCACACTAGGATTCCATTACAAGCTTATATAATAACTCCTTCACCCATTCCCCAATTTATAGTCTTCCCTTTACTTTCCAGTTCTTTGCTACCATACAAAGAATGGATATGAATATTTCTCTACAGGTAGGTCCTTTCCCCCATCTTTGATCTCTTTGGCACACAGACCTAGTTGTGGTATTGCTGGGTCGAAATACTAAAGTTCAAGACTTGATTTATTTATTTTTATTAATTTTCTAGAAATAAAAGGATAGAAAACAATGTTAATAAACCTATTAAACTTGAAGGTATATGATATATTCATTATCTTCTAGGATACTGAGGTTGTATTCCTCAATAGAATATAATCCTCTTAAGCGAAGGGACTATTTAATACTTCTCTTTGTATCTGTTGCATCTGGTATAAATGTTTATTATCTTGATTTGAATCAGTAAAATGTACTGAATTAGTATTTCCTTTTCTCTTTACCTTGATTGGAGCTTTTAAGTAAGGTTAGATATATTTTAAAAAATCAAGAGATTGGGAATGGGACTAGTCAAACCACCATTCTGTTTGTTGTCAAGGATGGTCCTCTTTTATCCTTAGGCAGCCAGAGTCTCTTGATTCTGTGGCTGTCTGTTCTGCTGACAAACTTAGTTTGACCAGTAGTTGGCCTAGCCCTTCCTATCGCAGCTTAAAGATCCTGAATTTAGCCTTCCTATAAGCAGAAATTAAAGTTGTATGCTACTAAACCCAGCTTCCAAAAAACAAACAAACAAACATCATAAGAGATGTGCTTCAGAATACTAATAATTAAATATTATGTTATATAATATACATTATATAAATATACATACTATAAATAGTATATTAAATAAATATTCTAAAATAGTATTTATAACATTGAATTTGTTATCCTGATTTTTGTGACAAATTTCATTTCCTTTTATATTGATACTGTTTTCTTCTTTCCCATTCTTTCACTCATTTTTTGAGGGATTTATTTTCCTTTTTGGTTTCTGGTGTTTCTTTCTCTAAATATCTTTCACTCTCTATGACTTTTACTTTATTTTATTTTTTCATGTTGTTGATTTCCTCCTTTGTTTAATTTCTTTCCTAAAACCTGCTGATAATTTCTCCAAATTACATTCTTTCCCTCTTCCCCAAATTGATTATTTTCAGTAGAATGTGGAATAACTGGGATATAGGGAAAATTTAATTTCCTCCATTTGTTAAAAATACATATTATAAGGTTCTCTAAAAGAATATAATGCTCTCTAAAAGAATAGTGCTATTCTTAGGAAAATATCTGTTTAAACCAGGGAAATTATATATAAATAATACATATATGTATGTATATATATATTTCATAGTATATATCATATATGATTCATATGACACAGGATGTCATGTATTCCAAAGGTAGCATGTATCATAATCTATCATATCATACATTATTTATGTAAAAAATGAAAATATGAAAGTAACAGTAAACATTTTTTAAAGGAATTAAGCATTTTGTGATTATAATGACTGAATTTGTCCCAAAGAAGAAAATTTAAATTCTACCCTCTTTTCAGTGTAAAGATAGAGGACTCTTTAATATGCATATGCTGTCATATTTAGTTGATTTATTAGTTGGTTTTTCTCAAATAACATTTTTCCCCCTTTATCTTATGCTTTATAACAAGTAATAACTCATTGAGTAGGGGAGAGGAGGTGAATTATTTGGAAGTGAAGATATTAATTTTGCTTGAATATTCATGTTTATTACAAAGATTTTGTTTTCCTTTTTTCCATTTTTCAGATGAGATGAGTGGCAGGTAAAGAAAATATATACATGACGCCAGCCACCCATCTCCCCCACCCCACTCTCCCTCACAAAAGGAACATAAAAATATATTTTTGCAAAGTGAACCATCAATGCAAAATACAGTGAAATTAGCCCATGTGTGTTAGTGTTATTCATTGTGGTATGATGAAAAAAGCACCAACCTCCATTCATATCAGGAGACCCTATTCAACTACTACCTAGCTGTATGATATATATGTTTAGAAATATATATACGCACACATATTTACACATACATCATCTATATGATATAGTTATTACTTTAAACTGTTTAGATCTTCATTTCCTTTATTGTTCTCAAAAGTTCATTTTAGCTCTATGATATTATACATAATTATATATGTATACACATATACATATAATGTATATGATATTCTTATGTATATATGCATATATAACTACATATAGCTATCTATATATGTGTATTATATGTGTACATGTATTTGTGTTTCTTTGAACAGGATTTTAAAATATTTTCTCTAGGGTCTCTCAGTTGCCATATAATAATGTGCAATCATTTTGATATTGCATGGTTATAAAGAAACTATGTCATTTTTTAATTTAGTTTAGTTCCTTTTGTTTTAGTCTTTTTTTTTCAAAAGCACTTTTTTCCACCTTTAAATGCCCCTCCTCCCTATAGCAAGATATGTAGGGTGACCATTCTCTAAGCAGGAGTTAAAAGAGACTACACAGTCTTTTCCTGAAGCCTTCCTGCCTACTCACAGAACCAAGTTGTCTTCATGACAGGACATGGCAAGACTTATTTTGAAAGATTAGTTGATGATGGTGACTTAAACAGTTAAGGATGAAAGCAGACGATGGGCTGACAATACAGTACTCTAGGCACTGCCATATCAAATGGTTCTTATGCTTTCTTGGAAAATAGAGAATACCATGTCAAATGCTGGCTACAAATCTCATCTCCAAATTTGACACACCAACTTTGCTCTCACTGTGCAACTTTTAGGAATTATCTTTTTTTTACTTACTTTGAGAGTCTCTTATTTATGAAGTCACTCGGGTACTATTTTGAGAATAAACCCATGGAGAGTAAGCAGTATTAAATTTGCAGAGAAATAATTCTAGCTACAGATGTAGTCCTTCTCCAGGTAAGTGTGAGAAGTTGATTAGTACAATTACTTCCAGCCACAATTTTAATTGTAACAAGTATATTGCTTGGCTCATAATAATATTAGTGATATTGGCACAGATGTTCCCCTACATCTGGAATGTATGCCCTCCTGCTGTCTGCCTCATATATTCTCTAGATTTTTTTTCAAAACAAAGTTCAGTTGTTCCATCCTCAATAAAGCCTCTCCTGATCAGCCCAGCTATACTTCCCTCTCCCTCTCAAAAGTGCCAGGTATTCATTTGAATATTCCTTTTTTCCATATGCATGTAATGAAATTTCCAATAGCATTTATTTTCCTTGAGCATTGGTTGTATGCTAGAGTTATCTGCTACCTCATTGTTAAATATCTAGTATGAACATTTTACCTTGAAGTTCAACAAACACTGCAAATCAAGAGCTGACTTATTGTTTTGTGATTATCTAGAGTACTCTAGACCTATGAAAGTGATAGAAAAATGTTAATGATGTAGATTATATTAAAAAAAACACTTTTCCTTCAAAGATGATTATTCAACATTTACCAGCACGTCATTGATTGGTACTGTTTTATTTTCATCTTTGAAACCTTATTGTCTATTATTATGTCTTTCACTTAAATTCTTATTGGTTTGAATCAAACAGAACTAGTGATAAATCAAAGTGACAGAAATTAGCGTCAGAGGAAGAACTTTGCAGGAAGTCCCAATAGAAAGCCTGAAGGGGTTTTAGCATCATTTTCTGGTAACAATATTTATTTGGATTCTTCTGACTTGAATTATAAATGTCTCAATAGATGTGTAAATTTGAAGTAAAATGGAGGATTGGGACACTAATCAGCCAAAGGTAGCAGCCTCAAATGGACTATTGAGTTTTCTAAGTTGATAATACATTTTTCTTGCTCATCAAATAATTGCCCAACTCTCTTTCGCTGCATAGATATAGCATATGTATTTTTAACAGACAATTATCCTTTTCATCTTCTTTATGGTTTTTTAAAACCTTTGCTTGCACTGAATCAGTATGACTTCAAGCAGAAGTCCATTTATTAAATCTTTTATTAGGTCTTTCATTATGTATGCTTGTAAAGATCTTAATAGAGATGTTAAGTAATGAAATTTTGCAAGTTTCTAAAATCTTCATAAATCTCCATAAATTGTCTCTTTATGAAAAACCTGCTTTCATTGTGTTTGATTTTTTATTCATATGCAACAAAAATGTTAATATACTTTAATTAACCTAATATGGTTAATCTTTTTACTCATTATATAAGTTAATTTTGTTCTAAAGGAGTCCTGTTTTCAAATTCTCTATAGCATGTAGAATCAAAGTAATTATACTTTGGCTCCAGAAATTAGTCATGAAGGTTAATGATTTATTAAATAAATTGGAGTTTTCACAGGATAGATTGGGCCATATGTTTTTCAGAAGGAAAGGGAAGATGGAAAACAGTTTCTATTTCCCAATATCACACAATATGCCAGCATTCTTAGTGTCAGAGGAGATGGGAGGTTACTAATACGCAGCAAAACCCATTTCAATCAGATATCAGAAACTGAACCATCATGGTAAGTTTTCCTTGTATTGCAAACAACCAATTTCCAGTGAAAATATTTAGAATCTAAGAATTGTTTTTCACCTTAGAACAAAATACAAAATCCTTTTCTTAAATAACAATCTTAGTTGATATTTTCAAGCTGTCTTTTTAATTGATATGATTCATTAGCATATAACGGAGTTTGGCAAAGACACTTATGTGGGCTGATATGTTATCTTACATGTTATCTTAGCAGGCCTATCTTCATAATAGAGAATGCAAGTCCCCTTTCTCCAGAGAGTATACATTTTTCTTCTTTCTCCCTTGAAATACAATTATATAGAACTTCAAAGTCATGGAGCAATATCGCAGATTAAACATTTTAAATCCCATGACTACTCAGACCTTCTCAAAACAGAAATTATGTACTAAAGATAAAGAAACTCCAGCTGTTTCCATGGTCTATGATAAGAATTTTTAAAAAGGTAAGTAATAACAACCATAAAAGAAATAAACTTTTCAGCCTCAAGAACCAATACTCATTAATACTGAGTTCACTCAGAACCACTCCTCTACCTTCCATGCTACTAAACAGCAAGGATGCCCTAGTAGACCCAAGCATAGAACACAAGATTGTTCAATCAAAATTGAAAGGATTGTAGAACATCAAGTGGCAATGGGAATCAAAGAATTGAGTGAAACATATTGACTATCTTTGACTCAGTTCTAGAACTAGCTCAATTCCCTTTCTATTCAAACCTTGGTTTTATCCAACTTCTGTCTTGTGAGAAGACTTAATTCAATTATGAGAATTGAAAATAAATTTTACTGTTTTGTTTGAATCTAGCCCTGCATGGCTAAAAAATTGGAACACATTTACCTGCTCTTTAAAGAGACTTAGCCAAGGACTTAGGTTATGCTCACCAGAAACTCAATCAGATCCAAAGACTGATGGAAGGAGATTTCTCACAATATATAAAATTTCTGTTGAGGAAACACTCTCTACCAATGCAGATTGGCAGGTGTTCTGTTATTTAGTCTTTGAGAATTCTCTAAGGCACTAAGGGTGACAACCACTATCATATAGCCTTGAATGTCTCAGAGAGGATTTGAATACATAGGTTCATGACTCTAAAGTCAACTCAAAGATTATTCTCAAAGAAAAAATAAAATAAGAAATTTTAATAGTTCTATTTTGTTTCTATAATCAGTTTCAATTGCTGGAATAACCTGAAGCAATCATTCTCTCCATTTGGATCCTTTTCTTTCCTCCAGCATATAAAAAATCAATTAACAAACCATGACATGAAAATTTTATTGACATTAGCTCTTCTTATTGGGCTCAGTTCATGCTAAACTACAGCTATCCTTACTCTATTCTCATAGTATAAACAATATATTTGTTTTAAATAAATAGTGTATGCTGCCTACTCTTGTTCCTATGTTCTCTCTCTCACTGCATATATGTGTATGTGTGTATATCTATTTATCTCTCTATCTATCTTCATACATACATGTGTGAACATATGATTGCTTTGTATATTTTTTTACTTAAGTCCACTGGCTAGCTTCTGGCATATCCTTATCAGTCTTCTCCGACAGGTACATTCAATGGAATTCTTCTTTTCTCTCATATAGTCAGAAAATCATTATTGAGAACTTGCCATTCCTGCTGAGATGACATAGAGTACCATCTAAAATTTTAGTTCTGGATATTCTATTTATTTTTCCTCTCAATACTTGTGAACAGGAGAAAACTGAAAGTTAATATTTAAGTAGTTCCATTTGAAGATTATATCTTGCCACTCTTGAAACTATCAGTTTCCTCATCTGTAAAATTATGGTATTGAACTATATGACCTTTCAGTTCGTTTCTAACTCAAAATCTACTGTCTTATGGCTCAAAGTATGTATGATCCATCTAACATTTTCATTTAAAAAATGAGGAAACTAAAAACCAAGAAGGGACTTATCCAATGTAGGTGAGCTATCTACAATGATTATATGGCAAGAAATCAGTTCATCATATTTTTTTTAATTTTTTAAACCCTTAACTTCTGTGTATTAACTTATAGGTGGAAGATTGGTAAGGGTAGGCAATGGGGGTCAAGTGACTTGCCCAGGGTCACATAGCTGGGAAGTGTCTGAGGCCGGATTTGAACCTAGGACCTCCTGTCTCTAGGCCTGGCTCTCAATCCACTGAGTTACCCAGCTGCCCCCAGATCATCATATTTTAAATGTACTTTTCTTTCCATTACATCCAGTACCCTACTTTCTACTCTGTAAATAAATAATGATATTTGAAAAATCTTTAACTAGCTTATGTTTTCCAAATAAAACCATCCAATTGTATATTCTCAATGGTTAGCATCCATGGTATAGTGAGTTTTGCCCTTGAACTTTTTCTTCTCTATTACCCTATTAGCACACATAGAATGGGAACAAGACCTCACTATTTCCTGATTCTATGATGGATGTTTCTGACCTGCTGTTAATAATGTGATGATTGATGGTAAACTTGTTGTTGTCCATCAAGGCATTCATCAACCAGGCTTTTCTCATTAATATTTTAATGTAGCAATTCATGGATGAAGAGATCTACTTAGCTCTAATCATGTCTCATAAAAGCACAAGTTATTAAGAATGTCTGCACAGTTCTTGGTTTCCTATATATTCAGAAATTTATAATTATTTTCATGAATATACTTCATATTTCCATTAGAAAAATAAGTCAAAAATTTTTACCCCCTTGAACCAAAACCATATTTACTTCCTTCTGTCTCAGAGACAGACATGGATAATTTTTTTTAATTTAATTTTTACTTTCAGTTTTACATTGCCTCCTTTCCTTCTATTCAGCCATTGAGAATACCCAAAAAACCTATTATGCATATGCAGTCATGTGAAATGTATTTCTCTATTAGCCATATCCCTCCCTCCAAAAAAGATCAAGAAAGAGGAAAAAATAATTCAATCCACAATCCAAATTCATCTAATCTCTCTGGAGCTGATTAACACTTCATATAATGAGCCCTTTGGAGTCATGGTGTGATGATCAGTTACTAAGTGTTACATTTTTTATTTTCTTTACTTTGTTGCTGTTACTGTGTAAATTCTTCTCTTGGTTCTGCACATTTCATTTTGTGTCAATTAAAATTGCTCTTCCCAAGGGTTTTTTTTAAATTACCCCTTCATCATTTATTTTAGAATAATAGTATTGAATCACATTCCTATAACATAACATGTTAACCTTTCCTTAGTTGATCAGCATCTCCTGTGTTTCCAATCTATTTTTTTTTCATCCAAAAGACCTATCAAAATATTTTTGTACATGTCTCCTTTTCCTTTTTACAAAAAATGTCTTCTTGAGGCATAGATCTTTTAGTGATATCCAGAATGAATGAACTAGTTCACAGCTCTACCAACAGTACATGAATCTGCCTATCTTTCCCAGACCCTTCTCAGGACTTTAATGTTTTTTGGTTATCTTAACCAATCTGATGGATTTGAAATAGTACCTAAGAGTGGTTTTAATTTTCTTTTCTCTAACTTATAGTGATTTAGAGAATTTTCTGACATAATAGCTCCGATTTGTTCCTCTAAAAACAGTGTTTGTATCTTTTGACCATTTATCAACTGGGAAATGGCTCATATTTTATATTTGTTTGAATTTGTGTGTGTGTGTGTGTGTGTGTGTGTGTGTGTGTGTGTGTGTGTGTGTGTGAAAGAGAGAAAGAGAGAGACAGAGAGAGAGAGACAGACAGAGACAGACAGAGACAGAGAGAGGGAGAGAGAGACAGAGAGAGAGGGAGACAAAAGGAGAGGCAGAAGCCTTTTATTAGAGAAACTTGCTGCCATCCCTACTTCCTTAATTTGGTTAAATTATTTTTGTTTGTGGAAAAACATTTGCATTTCATGTAAATAAGTTAGCCATTTTACCCCTTGTGAACTTCTCTTTCTACTTCTTGGTCATCAACTCTTCTTCTAACCACAGATCTGACATGGAATTTCTTCCATACTCCTCTAATTTTCTGATGATAATAAATCATTTAACTATTATGAAGTTATCTTTGTATCTGTGGACATAATTTGTATATAGTGTGAGATGATTGTCTTTGACTAGTTTTGACTAGAATGTTGAATGTTGAATTGTTGCGTCAAAAGATGGGATCCCTGAGCTCATAGAATATATGGATATCGCAGAATATCATAGAATATAATAGGGTATCTCAGTCATTTGTTTCTGTACATCAGTACCTAATATATTGATCAATCTATTTTCCATCTACCACTAAATTGGTTCAGTGATTACAGCTATGTAATAATTTGAGTTCAGGAACTAAGTATCTTTTTTTGCATTTTTTAGTTAATTCCTTTTGAATTCTTGACGTTTCTTCTCTATTTTCTATGGGGTCCATCACTTGGGTGGGAACCTTTTGAGTTCTCACTCCTAAGTGTCTCCCCTCACACCTTCTCCTTAAGTTTCTATTTCTATTTCCTATTTCTATCCTTTTCTATAATTGCAAGTCAAACCGGAAAGGGTCTCTCAGCAAGGTTGGGTAATGGGGGAAGGAGAGTAAGAGATCACGCACAAAATGGAGTCCAGAAACTTAGCTCACTCAATGGTTGAAGTCTTGCTGGGTGAGACGTGATGGGATGCCTTTGAACAGGGAATCAGGGTTTCAATGTCTAAAAAAAGATCCTCAGAAAGCCCTCAGGACTGGATTCGAGCTGAAATGTTCTCCTCCCTCTCTCAATCCTCCACCTGAAGTCTTCCTTCTCCTTCCTACTCCAGAGAATTTCCCAGACTTCTCTCTGGTCCTAGCTGTCAGTAACTGTCAACAACAGCCTTCTTCTGGCTCTTTTTGTCCCATCCCCCATCCTTACAGTATCCCAGTTTTGTGTACTTCCAGATGAATTTTGTTATTTTTTCTAGTTCTATTAAGACTTCTTTGGTAGTTTAAAAGCTATGGCACTGAATTAGTAAATTAATTTAGGTAGTATTGTTGTTTTTGTCATGTTGGCTCACATAATCAATGAATAATTAAAATTTTCCAGTTGTTTAGATTTGGCTTTATGTACAGAGGGTTTTGTTGTTGTGTTCCAATGATTCATTTTTTGTGTTTTAGAAAGTAGACTCTCAAGTCTTTTATACTGTCTAGAAATTTTTATTTTATTTTTTCTGTTATAGGCTTTATTATCTCATTTCTAAATTGATTCCAAATAGGATAGCTTTGAAAGTTGCAAAATGAATGTTATATACGTGAAAAGCAAGGCATACATAATAGAGATTCACATTTTTTATGTATAAAGCACTTGTTTCTTCTTCTATATATATGTAAGTGCTTATTTATTTATTGTTTGTTGAAATCAAAATAAAAAAATAATAGCTTATTCTTTTCTCCTTGGATTTTGTTGTGGAAACGTTATAGTGGTTAATGAAAATATTTTTGCACTGGGGCAGGTAGGTGTCAGTGGATAGAGAGCCAGGCCTGGTGATGGAAGATCCCAGGTTCAAAGCTGTATACAAGTATTTTATTTTATAATTTATTTGTTTATTTAGAATATTTTTCCTTACAAGATTTATGATTTTTTCCACCCTTCTTTTACCTCCCTCCCAAAGCTGACAAGCAATTCCAATGGCTTATACATGTATCATTGTTAAAAACCTATTTACATAATATTCATATTTGCAATAGAGTGATCTTTTAATGCCAATTCCCCAATCACATCCCCATTGAACCATTTAATCAATCATATGTTTTTGTCTGCATTTCTACTCCCACAATTCCTTCTGTGGATATGTGGATAGAATTCTTTTTTTATAAGTTCTTCTGGATTATCCTGGATCATTGCATTGCTGCTAGTAGAAAAGTCTATTACATTGTATTGTGCCATAATGTATCCGTCTCTGAATACAATGTTCTCCTGGTTCTGTTCCTTTCACTCTGCATCAATTCCTGGAGGTGTTTCCAGTTCACATGGAATTATTACAGCTCATTATTCCTTTCAGCACAATAGTATTTCATCACCATTAGATACCACAATTTCTTCAGCTATTCTCCAATCCATGAACAACCCCTCATTTTCCAAAATTTTTGCCACAAAAAAGAGTATGGCTATAAATATTTTTGAATAAATATTTTTCCTTATTATCTCTTTGGGGTACAAAACCAGTAGTGCTATGGCTGGATCAAAGGGCAGGCACTTTTTAAAAGCCCTTTGTGCATAATTCCAAATTGTCTTCCAGAAGGTTGTATTAATTCACAATTCCACCAGCAATGTATTAGTATCCCAATTTTGCCACATCCCCTTCAACATTTATCACTTTCTTTACTGCCATATTGGCTAATCTTCTAGGTCTAAGGCAGTACCTAAGGGTTGTTTTTATTTTCATTTCTCTAAGCTAGAGTGATTTCAGATTTTTTTTTCATTTTTTCATGTGATTATTTTTTGATTTTGTTTTGATTTCTTTATCTGAAAGCTGCCTATCCATATCCCTTGTGTTGGTGATTGTTGTTGATTGAGGAATGACTTGATTTTTTTGTAAATTTGACTTAGTTCCTTTTATATTTGGGAAATTAAACCTATATCAGAGAGTTTTGTTATAAAGATTTTTTTCCCAGTTAGTTGTTTTCCAATTTTGTTTACATTGGTTTTGTTTGGACAAGTCTTTTTAATCTGATGTAATCAAAGTCATTCATTTTTACATTTTGTAATGTTCTCTATCTCTTGCTTGGTCTTAAATTCCTTCCTTTCCCACAATTCTGACAGGCATACTAGTCTATGTTCACCTAATTCATTCATGATTGCATTCCCTATATTAAAGTCATTTGGCCATTTTGAATTTACCTTGGTGTAGGGGGTGAGATATTGATCTAGATATGATTTTTCCCATACTGTTTTCCAATTTTCCCAGCAGTTTTTTGTTCATAGTGAGTTATTGTCCCCAAAACTGGGATCTTTGGGTTTATCAAAGACTAACTTCCTGAGGTGATTTACACCTAGTCTATTCTACTGATCTGCCCTTCTGTCTCTTAGCCAGTACCATATTGTTTTGATGAGCACTCCTTTATAGTTCAATTTAAGATATGGTCCTGCTAGGCCCCCATTCTTCACATTTTTTCATTGTTTCCCTTGATATTCTTTATCTTTTGTTCTACCAGATGAACTTTGTTAAATTTTTTCTAATTCTATAAAAAAAGTTTCTTGGTAATTTGGTAGGTATGTCACTGAATAAGTAAATTAATTTGGGTGGGATTCTCATTTTTATTATATTACCTAATCTTACCCATAAGCAATTAATAATTTTCAAATTATTTAGATCCAGTTTTAATTAAGTAACAAATATTTGTAGTTGTGATTATATAATTCCTGTGTTTGTCTTGGTAGATAGACTCCTAAAAATGTTATATGTATTGATTAATTTTAAATGGAGTTTCTCTTTCTAACTCTTGCTGCTAAATTTTGTTGTAAATATAAAGAAATACTGATGATTCATGGGGGTTTATCTTGTACCCTGCAATTTTGCTAATGTTGTTAATTATTTCCACTAGCCTTTTGATTGATTTTCTAGAATTCTTCAAGTATACCATCATATTATCTGCAAAGAATGATAGTTTAGTCTTCTCATTGCCTGCTTTATTACCTTCAATTGATTTTTCTTTTCTAATTGCCATTGGTAGCATTTCTAATACAATGTTAAATAATTGGGGTGGGAATCCTTGCTTCACTCTTGATCTTATTGGGAAGGCTTCTAACATGTCCCCATTGTAGATGATACTTGATGATGGTTTTAAATATATACTGTTTATTATTTTGAGAAATGGCCCTTTTATTCTATACTTTCTAATGTTTTCAATAGGAACTAGTGTTGAGTTTTGTCAAAGACTTTATCTGCATCCATTGAAATAATCATGTGATCTCTGTTGGTATGATTATTGATATGGTCAATTATGTGAATGTTTTTCCTAATATTAACCCATCCTTGAATTACTGGTATAAATCCCACCTGCTCATAGTGGATAATCCTTGTGATAACTTGCTGAAGTTTTTTAGCTAGTATTTTATTTAGGATTTTTGTATCTATGTTCATTAACGAGATTGGTCTATATTTTCTTTTTCTGTTTTTGGCCTGCATGGCTTTGGAATTATTACTATATTTGTGTCATAAAAATTTGGTAAGATTCTTTCTTTACTTATCCTTTTCAAATAATTTGTATAGTATTGGGGTTAGTTGTTCTTGGAATGTTTGATAGATTTCACTTGTGAATACATCTGGCCCTGGGGATTTTTTCTTAGGAATTTCCATGATGGCTTGTTCAATTTCTTTTTCTGAGATGGGATTTAAGTTTCTATATTGTCTTTTGTTAACTAGGAAATTTATATTTTTACAAATATTCACCCATTTCAACTAGATTGCCACATTTATTGCCATATGATTAAGCAAAATAGTTCTTAATAATTACCTTAATTTCCTCTTCATTACAAGTGAGATCTCCCTTTTCATCTTTGATACTATTAATTTGATTCTCTTTTCTCTTTTTAGATTAACCAATACTTTTTTTCTATTTTATTTGTTTTTTCAAAGTACCAACTCCTAGTCTTATTTATTAGCTCAATAGTTCTTTTACTTTCAATTTTATTAATTTCTTCTTTAATTTTTAGGATTTCCAATTTAGTTTTTATCTGGGAATTTTAATTTTGTTCTTATTCTAATTTTTTTAAAATTGCAAGCCCAATTTGTTGATCTCCATTTCTATTTTGTTTATATAGGCACTCAGAGATATAAATTTTCCCCTGAGTACTGCTTTGGCTTTATCACATAGATTTTATTATGTTGTCTCCTCATTGTCATTCTCTTTAATGAAGTTCATAATTGTTTCTATGATTTATTTTTTGATCAACCAGTTTGGAAGGATTAGATTATTTAATTTCCAATTAATTTCAAATTTGCCTTTCCATAGACCCTTGTTAAGTATAATTTTTATTATATTATGATCTCAAGAAGTGGTTTTTATTATTTCTGCTTTTCTGCTTTTATTTACAATATTTCTATGCCTTAGTACATGGTTGATATTTGTGTATGCACCAGGTACTGCTGAGGGGAAATATTTCTTTTTATCCTTGTTCAGTTTTCGAGATATCTATTAACTTTACTTTTTCTATAATTTCATTTACTTTCCTTACTTCTTTCCTATTTATTTTTTGTTTCTATTTATCTAGTTCTGAAAGGGGAAGGTTGAAATCCCCCACTAGTATGGTCTTACTATCTACTTCCTACTTAAGCTTCTTTAAATTTTCCTTTAGAATCTAGATGCTATACCATTTGGTGCATAAATGTTTAGTAATGATATTACTTCATTGTTTCTAATACTTTTTAGTAAAATGTAATGTCCCTCCTTATCACTTTTTTTTTAATTTTTTTTTTAATTTTAAACCCTTAACTTCTGTGTATTGACTTACAGGTGGAAGATTGGTAAGAGTAGGCAATGGGGGTCAAGTGACTTGCCCAGGGTCATACAGCTGGGAAGTGTCTCAGGCCAGATTTGAACCTAGGACCTCCTGTCTCTAGGCCTGGCTCTCAATCCACTGAGCTACCCAGCTGCCCCAATCCTTATCACTTTTAACCATATCAAATTCTAATTTGGTTTTGGCTAGTATCATGATTGTCACTCCTGCTTTTTTTACTTTAGATCATACATAATAAATTCTGCTCCAGTCTTTTACCTTTAATCTGTGTGTGTCACCCTACCTCAGATTTGTTTCTTGTAAAAAAACATGTAGCAGGATTCTGGTTTTTAATCCACTCTGCTATCTGCTTCTCTTTAATGGGCGAGTCCATCCTATTCACATTTGGTGTTATGATTACTACCTGTGTATTGCCTTTCATCCTTTTATCCCCTTTAGATTCTGCTCTACTCCCTTTCCCTCTGTTCTTCCTTACCAGTATATGTCTTATTCACCTTCTACTTCTCTGTAGAGTAAGATACAATTCCATATCCCACTGAGTATAATTATTTTTTACTCTCTGAACCATTTAATATGAGAGTAAAATTTAAGCATTGCCTGTTACCACCATTAACCTCTCTTCTTTATGATTTTTCATGCCTCTTTATGTATTTTTAATTTACCCCATTCTATCTCTCTCTTCCCTTTTCTCTTAGTACAACCTTCTCTTTCAGCCTTTGATTGATTTTTTTTACATATCATTCATATGAATACTTATCATATTATATATATGTGTATAATTCCATATTATCATATTTATATACTCTTCATATCATCATATATTATCATATACTTTATATCATCATAATCATCTTACTTCTACACACTCTTTCTGAGTAAATTCCTTTTATCTACTCTATTATTAAGGAAATTTTTTGAGAATTATAGAAATCCTCTTTCCATGTAGACATATAAACATTTTGACCTTAATGAGTTCCTTAAATTTTCTCTTTCTTATTTACCTTTTGGGACATCTTTTGTTTCAATATTTGGACTTCAGATTTTTTTGTTTAGGTCTGGCTTATTCCTCAGGAATACTTGGAAATCATCTATCTAATTTAATACCCATTTTTTCTCTCAAAAAATATACTCAGTTTTGCTGGAGAGGTGACTCTGTGTTGTAAATCCAAATCTTTTGCCTACCCGAATATCATATTTCATGCCTTTTGATCCTTTAATGAAGAAGCTGCTAGGTCATGTGTGATCCTGATTGTAGCTCCATGGTATTTGAATGGTTTTTTTTCTGGCTGCTTGAAGAATTTTCTCCTTCGCTTGGTGGCTTTTGAATTTAGGAATTATATTCCTTGAAGTTGTTATTTGAGGATTTTATTCTGGAGGCAATCTGTTAATTCTTTCAATTTCAATTTTATTTTCTTGTTCAAGGATCTCTGGGCTGTTATCTTTGATAATTTCTTGTAACATATTGTCCAAGATTTTTCTTGATCATAATTTTCAGATAGTCTAATAATTCTTAAACTGTCTCTCCTAGATCTATTTTCTAGTCAGTTATTTTTTCAATTAGATATTTCATATTTTCATTTATTTTTTTTTCATTCCTTTGATTGTGTTTTATTTTGTTGTTTCTTGATTTCTCATGAAATAATTAGTTTCTAGATGGCCAATTCTGATTTTTAAGACCTTATTTTCCTCTGTCACTTTTTGGTTCTCCTTTTTCAATTGGCCTATTTCATCTTGTATCACTTTAATTTCTTCTTGCATCACTTTAATTTCTTCTTGCATCACATTCTTTTCTTCTTGTATCACTTTCATTTCTCTTCCCCACTTCTGCCTCTCTGAAATGGTTTTTAAATTTTTTTAGCTCTTTGAGAATATTGTGTCAAATGCATATTTTTCTTTTGTACTTTGCATATATTTCCTTTGTTTTCACTGCCCCCTTCTGTGTCTGTACTTTGTTCTTTGTCTCCATAAAATTCTTTAGAATTCGGTCCTTTTTTGTTGTTTGCTCATTTTTCCTAATTATACGTAGGTTCTGTTTTCTGGAAAATTGGGCTTCCTATTAAGCTTCAGTCCTCCTTTGAAGTTATTCTCAGCTTATTTTCTGAGCCTGAGGGCTGAGAGCTCTGGGAGTCCCCTCCCCCCTGCTGATTCAATTGACCCTTGAAATGCTGATGATTTAAGGACTTTCCTAAGGCTTGGGTGTAAGTTTTTGATTTCACTCTGACCTTGATCAGGTCAGGGGCTGATGAAATTTAGCTCCAGACATAGACTCAAATTTTTGGTCTTTTGGTGTATTTGATCTAATCAGGCACATCCTTGATTACCCTGTCTTGGAGCTCTGCCCTGAGGTTTAGGCAGAAAGATCAGTACATTGTATTATCAGTCATCCCAAACTGAGACATCCAAAAGTGTCCTTATCCCAAACCCTGACTAGAAATTTTGCCTTTGCTCAGGGCCCAAACAGATCAACCCAGACTGTCCTGGGTTAGGAATCCAAACTTCTCCACAAGTTTGAAATTTCAAAGAGTGTGTGTTGTCCTGTACCACTATTTGCCCAGGCAGGATCTCAGAATTTGAATATTAGTGTGGGCTCAGGTTGCAAACCAGGGATAACAGATATGCAGTAAGTGGGTGGGGGACTGGTGACTTGCTGTTGGCTTGCTCTTCTTTCTGTGCTTCAGCCTTTTGCTGGCTCTGCTTTCCTTTCACCCCTGTTCCCCAGATAATCTCTGCCTACTTTTTAAGTTTTTCTTTTCCTTGAAAGTTGTTTCTCTCTGCCTCCTTGTTGGTTCTTTCACTCCTGTATTTGTTTCTGAGATGATATTTTAATCTTGATCAGAGAGGATTCTCATGGTGACATGGAGCATCTCTGGTTCACTCCTCCTTCTTGGCTCCCTAATTTACTTTCTAAAAGTATTTTAAATGAATATTTTCTATCTTTTTCTCCTGCATATTGTTGGTAATACACAGAAATGCTTATAATTTATTTAGGCTTATTTTATATTCTATAACTTTGCTATAGTTGTTCATTGTTAGTTGACTCACTAGAGTACTCTATATATAGTATATATAGTATATAAAGTATAGTATCAGATCATCTGTGATAGTTATTGTTTTGATTCTTCATTATTGATGCTTATTCTTTCATCTCCCTTTTTCTTGTTTTATTGCTAGAGCTACATTTTAGTACGTTATTATATAATAATGATGATCATGGTCATGCTTGCTTCATCTCTGATCTTTTTGAATGAGCCTCTAGTTTATCCTTTTTGCAAGTACTTCTTATTCTTGATTTTAGATATATACTCTTATCATTTTAACAAAACTCTATTTATTATGTATGCTTATATGTAATAAGAATGGGTGCTACATTGTCAAAAGCTTTTCATATATATATATATGATTTTTATTGTTTTGTTTTTTGATATAGTAATTTTTTCTCACACTTTAATATCAAGCCAATCCTTTATTCTCAATATAAATCTAACCTTCTCATAGACATAGTGTATGCCCTTATGGTAGAAAACAAAACAAAACAAAAAACTGCAATTATCTTATCTAGCAGTGGAATGTAAAGCTTTGGGTAGTATTGGGTTTTCCTTTATAAGCCATTTCTGATAACAATTATCAGGCATAACTCCAAGTTGTTAAAAAAAAGCTTAATATTATGATAAACACAAACTTGTGTTTTGGTAAAGTTTCAAACTTCTACACAATGTGAGAAGTAGAGACTTTAGAGATGTCTTTTCCAACCTTCCTCTTTTTTTTTGAGGAAATTGAGAACAATAAGTGACATATTTAATTTTATGCAAGTAGTAAACAGAGGAAATATTTGACCCAAATTACTTTGACTTTGGTGCCAAGGCCCTTTCCATTTTATTATGCCACTCATGTTCCTCAGTCATAGATACAGAAACCATATCCCTTTTTGGGGACAACACACATGATGCTTCTTAGTTAACCCTTAAATATATTGTTCTTGTCCTTATTGAAAATTCACCTTTATGTAATTTCTCTTTAAAGTTCACACATTGCTTTTATTTTTCTGGTTTCCAGTGGTTTTCAAATATTAGTTCACTAGTTATCATCTTTCCTAGAGTGGTTTTATGTCAAATATGAAAATGTATATTCTGTTATATTGAATTTCTTTTGAAAATAGTTTTTTGTTCAAATTTCCCTTCTTTGGTTCACTATTACCTGTCTATCAGATAGAGAGGATAAGTAGAATAATTAAGTATAACTAGAGGATAAAGCAGTTTAATAATATAATTCCATAAAATTATTTAATTATATCGATATAATATATTATAGTAAAACCTAATATATATATAGATATATAATTTGCATATATATTAATATTTTTGTTTCTGTGTGTCTGTGCTTGTGTGTATGCTTATATCTGAAATGACTTCACTAGTGAGGTCAAAAATTTTTCCTGTATAATTGAGTCCTAGAATTATCTTTCCCAAAAGCCAAAACTATTTGGTATGATCTAGATCCCATGAAAATAAAATAGATCTAAATTGGCTATATTTTTTAACACTTAAAGCTGTAAAATTTCATATTTTCCTTTTTAAGTTGATAGGACTGAATAAGTATGGAGAATCCCATCTCTCTTTCTCTTCCTGCCCTTCAGTGCCCTGTGGCTGTATGGAGCATGTGGTTAGGGGACACCATATGGAAAGACAGATATTTGATAATGAATTTCCTAGGAGCCAAATGTTTCCATCAGGTTTGAAGTTGTCCATGAAACCAAGGTTGATAATTCTTGTTTTGAATATACCTGGAGGTTATATTTTTTTCCCTTTTTTCCTTGCCTTTCACCCCAGGCTTTCAATAACATACCCTACCCTTCTTGCCCTATGACAACAGATTTTACTGAGAACTTCCAATTTGATAATGAAGAAAATCCCAGCTGGCAAGTCTTGGGAAATATTGCTCAACTTGCTCTAGGCCAGGTAATCTTGAAGAACCCCTATTTCTTCCTTGACTCATTCTCTTTATCCTGTTTCCCTTTAAAAAATATTTTTGCATTTTGTATTCTTCCTTTTTACACAGTTCACATTCAATAATAAAAACAATGACAATAATATCCAGGTTATTGTTAAACAAGATAAATTGACATTAATTATAATTTGTTTTGAAGACATTTAAAAACAGCACAGGGATTGGCAAGACACTAAAGAGGGGAAAGAAGGCCAAAAGATGTTGCTAAGGAAACAGCATGATTTATAGTGAGCAAGGAAATGAATAGGCAGGTAAAAGTCATGAAAACTGCCTGTATAATTAAGTTTGCTAACCATTTTAAAGTGATAATAGTGAGTGTGTATTTGTATGACAGCATGGAAGCATTTAATTTAGACCCAGCTCTAGAAGATATGATCCAGGATGTAAAGGTCATTTTTGGCCTTGCTGAACTAAGCACTCTTGATATTGTAGTTTATTTAACATATATATTTTGTCATAAACCAATGGCTTTTTTTATTATTACATTTATTAATATTCATTTTTAACATGGTTACATGATTCATGCTCCTCCTTTCCCCTTCAACCCCCCCCCCCGCGCCCCCCCTTCCCATGCGCATTTCCACTAGTTTTGTCATGTGTCCTTGATCAAGACCAATTTCCAAATTGTTGGTAGTTGCATTGGTGTGGTAGTTTCGAGTCCACATCCCCAATCATGTCCACCCCAACCCATGCGTTCAAGCAGTTGTTTTTCCTATATGTTTCCTCTCCTGCAGTCCCTCCTCTGAATGTGGGCAGCATCTTTACCATAAATCCCTCAGAATTGTCCTGGGTCATTGCATTGCTGCTGGTTCTGAGGTCCATTACATTTGATTTTACCACAGAATGTCAGTCTCTGTGTATAGAGTTCTTCTGGCTCTGCTCCTTTCACTCTGCATCAGTTCCCAGAGGTCTCTCCAGTTCGCCTGGAACTTCTCCAGTTTATTATTCCTTTTAGCACAATAGTATTCCATCACCCGCATATACCACAGTTTGTTCAGCCATTCCCCAATTGAAGGACATACCCTCCTTTTCCAATTTGTTGCCACCACAAAAAGCGCAGCTATGAATATTTTCATACAAGTCTGTTTATCTATGATCTCTTTGGGGTACAAACCCAGCAATGGTATGGCTGGGTCAAAGGGCAGGCATTCTTTTATAGCCCTTTGAGCATGATTCCAAATTGCCAGCCAGAATGGCTGGATCAGTTCACAGCTCCACCAGCAATGCATTAATGTCCCAATTTTGCCACATCCCCTCCA
>NC_058134.1:81969788-81979286 GCF_016433145.1 Gracilinanus agilis
GCTGCTCTCAGGAACAGGTCCCGGAGCTGCTGATGACTCGATGGGTGCCCCAAACTTGCCCTATTTCTTTTTAGCTGGGTTCGGAGCTATAGATGAGTGTGGTGGGGGTGGGGGTGGGGCGGTTGCTCAGCCCGCGATTGAGTGAGAGCCCTTTATAGCTTGGAAATGTCTCGATTCCACGTACCTTCCACGCTGTGCCCTGTTGTGGGGTTCCTCCGTTCGTCTGGACTTGTTTTTATGTCCCCTTGAGGAGTTTTGTATGTTTCGGTCAAGAGAGGTTAAGAGCTGCTTCTTACTCTGCCGCCATCTTAACCCGGAACGCCCAATGGCTTTTTCAGTTGAAAACTTTTGGAAAAAAACTTCATTCCCTAACTTATTTTCAATATTTTTTCATTCGGAAATGCCTAAATATCATAATGATAATGATGGGAATACTACTATTAATAATACAGATTGACATGTATACACACACATATATAGAGAGAGTACTATATATATATATATATATATATATATTACATTAAGGTTTGTAAAATGCTTTGCAAACCTAGATCAGGTTCACCAGTTCAAGATCCTGCTATCTCATCTCTCCTTCCCCTAATTTAGACCCAATAATAGAGGCATGAGGCATTAATTTTAAAAAAATTAAAAAAAATAGGGTTTGAGGGGTAGAGTAGCAAAAAGAACTATCTAGGAAGTGAGAGAGAATGAAAAAATAGCAATGAGAAAGAGACATAGGGTTATAGATGCACCAAAGGACAACAATCTAGTGGAGAAAATCAGGCAACTAGCATGTGTCAATTTATTCACTATATACCAGACACTATGTTAAATATTGGCATATGAAGAGCAACCTGTTCTCAAAGAATTTATTGTCTAATGGAAGAGACAACATTTGAACAACGTACAAATATTCTATTGTAAGAGGGAAAATTTAGGTATTTTATAGATATATATTTAAAACATGGCCTCCAGGAATCAACAGTTCATATTGATTCTGTAATTAAATCAGATCCAAGTCAGCTTCGGGTTGAGGCAAGTTTATTTACAATCAGGAAGGTAAAAGTACAGGAATAAAGAGAAAGGGAGAGGCTAGTCCAGGCCTGGTCAGGCCTGGATGAGAGAGAAGGTTAAAAGGCTAAATAAATGAAGCTGCAAGCCACAAGGCCCAGCAACCAGATAGGCAGAGTTTGGAAGCAACCTAGGTCCGCCAAGGAAGTCAGCCTAACTTACCCACGTGACAATACAGAATAGAAGCTGTCTGTGGTCTCAGGAGATCCTTCAGCACCAAGTTCAAGGCAGGAACTGCCTCCACAGGAAGTAACCAACTTACTTAAAGAGATAGTGCCTTTCCTCACTTCTCGTGGGTCCACCTTTAATTCAAATGGACAAATGGCAGTCTCTACATTGATTTGGACTGCCCAAAGGGCAGTCCCTTATTCTTGATTTGTTACTTATTGTCACGTGTGGGTAACTCGTCTCCCTTCCTCACTAAGGAAGGTGAGGGTGATGTAATTTCTATGCCTAGGTTAAGTACTAGTCTAACTAGGAATGGTCTGGAACTAATTGCATTTACACACTATATACAGGGAAAATTGGCTGTAATCACAGAGTAAGCCACTAACATTAAAGGGGGGGCATCAAACAATAATTCATGTAATTTCAATTGAATATTTACTGAGCAGCAACTTTGTTCTAGTCACTCTTAATAGATAGTAGAGATATGAAGGAAAAACATAACTGGGTCTTATTCGTGAGGAGTTTTACAAGGAAAAAAAGCAATGAGAGATGGAACAATGAATAAAAGTTTGGGCATAGGTAGAGAAAATGAGATATAAGGTGAAAGGAGATAGAGAAGTAGAGATTGACCACTGAGGAGGTATTAATTCTTTCATCCCAAGGGATATCTTGCACTAGTTCCCAGACTATTTATCAAAGTTCTCACTTCCATTTCCCTTATTCCAAGAGCTCCCTACCAAGGTGATATCAGCCCTTTTCCCTCAACATTATGGCACTTTTCTCATTCAAACCTATATCCTAGTACTCTTATCACAATACTGCTTTCTCCTCACTCTAATAAGGCAACTAATCCTGTACCATGAGTTGGTTGCCACTTTGCTTGTATTCCTACCTTTCCTTTTGCCCTAATGACATTTCAGCCTTCATGAGGTCTGAAATTTTTTTCTTCAAATAGAGAAGCCAATTAAGCATCATTGAGTGCAAAAAATAATATATCAATTGTATTATAATGTTCAGTATTTCTTGGAGTTTCTGAACATTTGCCCTTTGTACATGAAGATTTTTTAGGATGGGTGTCCAAGTTTTGTCAACTTGGATGAAGAAGATGATTATACTAACTGGAATGCTCATAGGCATATATGTAGTACTTGAAGGTTTGCAAAGCACTGCGTACTATTGTTATCTTTGCTTTGCAGATGAGGACCTGAGAACTCAGAAAGTTTATGTGACTACCTTCACACAGCTAGTAGATGCTTAAGGCAGGATTAGAACCAATAGATAGATCATAGAATTATTGCTGGAAGAGATCTAAGGATTTAGCCCTCTATTTTTATAGATGAGGACTTCTAAGCTCCAAATCTAAAACTATAATTATTACTACTACAGATACTGGTGAAATGATATGCATTATTTATTAACAGTAATTTTAAATGTTTCATATATATATACAAGAATAAATAGAAATCTGTTTTCTTTTCTTTGAATTGCAATTACATAATTAATATTGTTAAGTAGGACTTAGCTGAAAACTGTCTAATTTAAGATGATACTTTGGAAAGAGACATTGATATTTAATCGTTGAAGCAATATATACAAGTAAATTGTGTAATACAGATTCTGGGTTTGGTGGGTATCCTTCATATTCAAAGAGGATGAAAATGGCATCATTCTCTCTGGGTCAAAGTACACAGTACATGTATCTAACTGTGGCTGATCAGACCAATATGAGCTTGGAAGACTCTGCCATAGATTGGACACAAATAGACTTTTTAAACATTTGGTCTGGGGATGTTTTTAAATCTGTATATCAAGAAAATACCTGGAATAAATGTAAATATAAAAGTAGATTTTTATGAAATTGAATATTTTATTATGTCTTCCTTGAATTTAGAATAGCATTTTGTACAAAGTAAAGTCTTAATACAAATTTGTTGATTAATGACAGTAATAATAACAAAAGCTAATATTTTTATATTGATAAAGTTTTTTAAGCACTTTACAAATATCATCTCATACAATAATATATCTTGGTAGGTGCTTTGGTAATGCCTTGGATTTTTTCCACTTATGTGTAAAAATATATTTTGACCTTCCTTTTCTAACACTTCAAGTTCTGGTTTCTTTCCTCTCCACTTCCCTTCCTTCTACTCTTCCTGAGACAGTAAGCAATTTGATATCAGTTATGCATATGTGACCATACAAATCATATTTCCATATTTGTCTTGTGGAAAAAGAAATTAAAAACTCAAGAAGAAAATGAAGGGAAAATGGTATTCTTTAATCTGTATTCAGATTCCATCAGTTATGTAATACGGGGAGTTTTAGGACGTAATAAGGGAATATGCAGGATGTAATATGGGACTGAAGCTAGGGTAATAGCTGGTAGGAATAAGGAAGAAGGCAAGGCAAGGGACCCAAGGCTGGAGGTAATCAAGGGACTAGGCTTTAGGTAGTAACTTGTTGGAATAAAGGATAGGCATTGTGGATAAGGGTTTGTGAATCCCTAAGGCAATATAGTGAATGAGGAAGGTACAATGATGAAGGTTGGTAGTTGAGGTGGTAGGAGAAATAAGGGAATGTCTGAGTTTAGGGAATATAACATTGAGGTACCAAGTATTGCAAGGGAGAGGTTGAGTTAATCTAAGGCAGGCAATAGCAGTAGGGAAACACAGACTGGATACTCAGGTTAGAGACAAAACACGGAAGGGAAATAGACTGAGCCCTTCAAGTAAAATGACACTTTGCAGAGCCAGGTTAGAGCCAGCCAAGATTGGCTTGAAATTGACTTGAGGCTTTAGTCAGTTTCACAGGATGGGACTAGAAGGAAGTATTGAAGTTACACTTCCTCTCAAAATGGATACTCTCAGCTTCCCTCAAACTCCAGAGAGTATGTTATTCCTCTCTCTCTTCTACCTCTCTTATTAATCAACTAAAGAACTAGCCAAAAGGTCTTGATTAAGTACAAACAGGGTTTATTGCCCTCCTAGGATAGATTGGCAGGGTAGAGGATACAAGGTAGCCCTAACAGCTGCTTCGAGAAATTTCAGGTGGAGGAAGGGAGGCAGGAATGTGAGATTGAGAAAGGACCTGCCTTAACTCAGCTCTTAGGTGGTTTGTAATCAATGGGGTTAGGAAAGTTGGATACAATGATTCAATAGGTAAATTTTTGCAAGGGTAAGCCCTATTTGATTATTTAAAATATCAAGTTTAAACTAACACTCTGAACTACCTCCTTTCAAACCCTCACAGGAATTCAGGCAGGGAAAATGAAGGTGGAATAAGGTATGGTAGGGAGATTCAAAGGAATTAGCTAAATTCACAAATCTCAAAAGAAAAGCTGCAAAATATAGGCCAGGTTTCAATCTAAAGAAGGAGCTCAGATGGACCCTGGTTCTCTCCACGATTTCCCAGGATCAACTGACCTCTTCCCCAAGATTCTAAACTCCTTAACTGACAGAAGAATTCTGCAAATCAGTTATGCCCCCTCTCTTCACCACAGTTATTCCCCTGGAGGTGGATAGCATTTTCAATCCTAAATCCTTGAGGATTGTCTTAGATCACTGTATTGCTGAGAATAGCTAAGTCATTTACAATTATTCATCATACGATATTGCACCATGTTCTCCTGGTTATGCTCACTTGACTTTTCATCAGTTCATAGGGGTCTTTCCAGTTTTTTTCTGAACTCCTCCAACTCACCATTTCTTATGATACAATAATATTCCATTAGAATTACATGCCACAACTTGTTCAGTCTTTCCTCAGTTTTCAATTCTTTGCCACCACAAATAAAACTGTTATAAATATTTTTGTACATATAGATCCTTTTCATTTTTCCTTTTATTTTTATCTCAGTGGGATACAGATTTAGTAGAGGATCAAAGGCTACGTAAAATTTTTGGCTATAGTTGCAAATTGCTCTCCAGAATACTTGGATTATTTCAAAACTCCATCAACAGTGCATTAGTCCCAATTTTTTAAATATCCCCTCCAACTTTTATCATTTTCTTTTACTGTCATATTATCCAATATTCTTTAAGTATGTGGATATTTAACTAGGACTAATACCTCTAGTGTGAGGGCTTGCCAAGCCTATTTTCAAGGCTGTTCATTTATCATTGATGTCCACCTGCCACTCAATTCTCAACTATGGCTCCAAGAAGCTATAGCATGTGCAGTGACAACACTTTGGTAAACTGTCTCAGCAGAGGAATTAAACCACATTGAGGGTAACTAATGGGCCACAAACCAGTTGATCAGTTATGGGATTGTCTACCCCAAGCATATAAAATCTCTCCCTGGTTAAATGGGCAGATGAGAATAATATGTTCCAAAGGCTATGAAAACAGTTGAAGCAGGTCCTGTGGAACACTTAATAGTAAGAGGCTAAAGCATTTCCTAGGCTATTATCAGTCATTCTGACTTTTGTATTGCCACTGGACCTTTATGACTTTGGAGGAAAGAGAATAAAGCTGACTACTTTGTGTAGCTCTGCCTCATTTAAATCCAATTCATGTATAAACCAAGATATCACTCCATGATGCCATTACTCCTCTTTAAAAATGAAGGGGCAGCTAAGTGGCTCAGTGGATATAGAGGCAAACATGGGAATGGGAGGTTTTGAGTTCAAATATAATCTCATACACTTCTTACCTATGTGACCCTGTACAAATCACTTAAACCCAGTTTCTTTACTCTTAGCATTCTTCTGTATTTTCTTCTGTATTGGAACCAATACTTAGTATCAATTCTAAAGTAGAAAGTAAAGGTTAAAAAGAGGAAAGAAAAAAGAAAATGGAGAAACAATGTCAATGTCATGGGAAGATACATGAATAAATGAGCCGTGTGTGGTTCCAGTGAAAAAGTCACATATGATATAATAAATAAATTTGGGACCACAATTATAATATAAGACAGAACATATTAGCTAAATTTTATGTAGTATTTCCATATTTGAAAAGTTCTTAAGAATAATCTCATTTGTCAAGGGTTTGTCCCTTGATTGGGGAATAGCTGAACAAATTGTGGTATATGTTAGTGATGGGATACTTTTGTGCTATAAGGAATGATGAAATGCTTCATTTTTATAAGAACTGGAAGACCTACATGAAGTGATGTGAAGTGAAATAATCAGAACCAGGAGAAGATTATACACTGTAACTGAAATATTGTGGTATGATCAAATGTAACTGCCTTTGCTACTAAAAGCAATGCAATGATCCAGGATGATCCCAAGGGACTTATGAGAAAGAATCCTATCCATATCTAGAGAAACAAAGGTTGGAGAAGAAATGCAGAGAAAACATATGATTTATCACTTTTATATGGATATATGATTTGGGGTTTCGAATTTAAAAGATTATTATATGAATAATGAATGAATAATATGGAAATGGGTTTTAAGTGATAATACATGCATAACCCAGTGGAACTATTTGTCAACTCTGGGAGGGGAGAAGGAAGAGAGAGGGAGAGAACATGAATCATGTAACCATGGAAAAAATTTTTTAATAAAATAAAAATTATATTTAAAAAAGAAAACAGGAAACTAATAAAGGTTTCATTAAAGAAAAAAGAATCATCTCATTTGGGAAGCTAGGTGACAAGTGTATCAGACATGGAATCTGGAAGACTCATCTTCCTGAATTCAAATATAGCCTCAGACACTTATTAGCTCTATGACCCATCACAAGTGACTTAATCCTGCTTCCTCAGTCTCCTCATCTGTCAAATAAACTGGAGAAAGAAATGGCAAACCACTCCAATATCTTTAACAACAAAACCCCAAATATTTTCATGAATAGTTGTACACAACTGAAAAAATTACTGAAAAACAAGAACAGATTATCTTATTTGCTCTCCATGGCTGCATATAGCATCCTTTAAATACTTAAATGAGTACTAGGTGTTCAGTCATCAGTTCCCACCAAGGAAACCTTCATGGAGAATAAAGGATGCTTAGAGCAGGTGACATCTAATGGACCCCTGAAGGATGTATATATTTGGAAGTATTTTCTATTGCATCTATTCTTTTTTTTAAACCCTCATCTTCCAAATTAGAATTGATACTATGTATTGGTTCTGAGGGAGAAGAGCAGTAAGAGGAAGGCAATGGAACTGAAGTGCCTTGCCTAGGATCTCACAGCTAGGAATTGTCTAACTTTCAATCTGAACCCAGGACCACCCTCCACCCCCGCCTCCCATCTCTAGGCCTCTCTATCAATCCACTGAGTTACCTAGCTGGCTCCTATTGTGTGTATTCTAATGCTCAAAATAGAAATATAAAGAAGATAACTAAGTCTTCTATTTTTATTTTACTATATTTGTAAATGAATGTTATTATAGTCCAGACATGACTCAAGGAAGTATATTTGTTTAGTGCAAGACTAGAACAAAACGAGACACTTGTACACCTTTAAGATTTAAAAGAAAGAAGTTTACTTGCCATAGGTTGGGTTGGAAGAAATGAACAGCAAGGATATAGCCCTGGTTCTGTAATAAGAAATCCTCTTTATCTCCATAGTGAAACATGCCTGATCCTCAGATTATTTTTAACTGCAGGATACTGGAACATACTCCAAGTTTGAGTGCTATTATCTCATGAGCTAGCCTCTTTAGATCACTGGAAATTTACAGCAACAGCTTGAGTGTTACCATCTTGAACCAGTCAATTCTCCCTTGCCTTTAGTGAGGAGAGAACCCAGACAAGTCAATCTTAAAGGAGACATTGGTAGATAATGTCTAACATATATTCTGCCATTGATTATTATTTCTGAAAAATGAATTTTTGTATTCCACATCATAGACACAGTAATATTGAAGTTAAATCATACTGGAAATGATGATATATTTAAAAACTGGTTTAGTTAGCAGACTAATAAAAATGGAGTGAACAATTGTGGGAGAAAACAAAATAGCTATAAACTTTGAATATAGGGTCACTATAGAAGAGTCAGATATTAAAAGTCAGGGAGTAATATTTGTGAAGATGCACCTGAAATTAAAGATGACACAGATTTTTTAGTATTATTTTGCATACAAACTTTTGTTAAAAAGGAAGAGAGACATTGTTCTCTTCTGGATGGGAAGATTTTTTTTGTCAATGCAGAAATTGATGTTCCTCTGTCTTTTTGAATCTGTACCCAGACCAAATGAAACAATAGGAAAGAAAGGAATTTGAATTTCTCTCATTCATTTGACTTGGCAGAAGATGGAGACATATAATAACACAGGATAGCAATCATCTGCCTTGAAGAGAATGCAGTCAGAATCTGAGATGGGATTTATTGAGCAGAATTCAAGTGTGGGACAGTTGAAAGACAGGCTTACTTGTGGGATTTGATGCTTTAATCCTAGAGATGGAATGATAGTTTCTGGGATGGGGTCATTGTTAAGCTTCCAAAGAAATGCCAGACAGGTGCCTGCACATAGTGTTCCCTCTGTGGGGAATGAAAGATTTTAAAAATTGTCACAACACTTCTTTTTTTTTAGTTTAAACTATTGTATTACATTAGTAAGAAATCTTATTCCAGTTTGGTTTCATGAGTATTTAGAACAGAAAGACAACTTTAGAGCATGCAAGCTTATCCATTTTGATGTAGAACAATATAGTAATATGTTAGATGAAAATGTTTGCAAATCTTAAAAATATTCTTGTTTCTTCTTGTTCTCCATCTTTCTATCGCCTTTTCTTTTTATCTCTTCATATGCAAATGTTCACAAAATTATTATTACATTTAATGTATTATTTTTAAGACACCTAATGTATATTCATGTTATTCAATTCTTGCTCCACATATGCATTTGATGAAGTATATTTAGGCATAATTCATATTAAACACTTATTAAAAGATTGTTGGCTAACTAGTAATCACATCCATGAGTGTGTATCAGTATGCCATAGTAGTTCACCGTCTTTTAAAGAGTTATGTAACATATAATCCAGATTGAATTGCTTTCTAGCTCCAAGATGGGGGAGGGAAGGAGGGAGGTAGACAGTTTGAATCATATAACTTTGGAAAATGTATGTGGACATTTTTTACATGTAAAAAAATAAAAATTGAACCTAAAGAGATATCTAAGGAAATCCTAAGTAAGAATGTATCTCACCCTCCTTGCAGAACTAATTTGTGTTAGAGGCAGGACTTGAATCAATGTCTTCCTCATTCTAATGCCAAGTTCTGTTGAATTTTTGTGTGTGTGTGTGTGTGTGTGTGTGAGAGAGAGAGAGAGAGAGAGAGAGAGAGAGAGAGAGAGAGA
>NC_058134.1:81982166-82020681 GCF_016433145.1 Gracilinanus agilis
AGAGAGAGAGAGAGAGAGAGAGAGAGAGAGAGAGAGAGAGAGAGAGAGAGAGAATAAGTATTTGGGAAAAAGAGAAGGATACAGGATTTTTTAAAGAAATTTTTACCCAATGGAACAATTGGTATTTTTACTGCTTAGGTTATATCAGTGCATTGGGGAAAGGGAGGTGAAGTTAGCCCAAAGCACAGCAATTCTGTTCGTTTAAGCCATTGACACTGATCTCCACAGCCTAATTGATCCTCATGGACTGTTATAAGGGCTGATCTCCTTCTCCTTTTGACCTGACAGGAGGTCCTCACTTGCTGGAGGTGAAGTGGATGGCAGGCTGGAATTATTGCAGTGCAACAGCATCAGTAGCAGCAAGTCAGCTCCCCTCATGCCTGCAGGGATGGGACAACTACAAAGATGAAAAATAGATTGTGGATGTTTTTACATCTGCTTATCTCTGCCAGGAGGGGTATAAAGGAAAGAGGCAGCAGGAGGGGAAAAACAGAGAAGGAAAACAGATGGTAGGAGGGTAAAAGGAAATAGATGACTTTGATAAATATACCTTCATAACAAATTAATTAACAGGGGGTAGGTTGCACAAGTTCAAAAATGGAGCTTCATTGGTAAAAATAAGGTACTGGTTTTCTCTCATTAGTTTTCTCCCCATTAGGGGGCATATGTCTATAAGAGTAGCTGGGGGTCCTGTGGATCATAGCAGTTGGAATTGGAGAGTAAAGGTATTATTAAAACAACTTTTTTTTCAGACTTCAACTACTCCTTTGAGAAAGATATTTCACATAGCCTACCAAATTACCAGTATTACAATAATACGTATGGTTGCAGTTTTTAGAATTAGAAAAATTGATAATGATCTGTGTTATACCGTTACTTTTCTTTTATGGGGGTGTATAGTAAGTGGCATGATGGAGAAAGGAATAACTGGAATCATGACCTAAGTTCCAATGAATATTTTCCTATCTTTTAACTATATCACCTTGGACAAATCAGTTAATCACCTAATCCAAACCATAATATTTTTTTTCATACAATAGAGAAAGTAAGCCTTGCACTAATCACCTCAAATAATTTGGTTTATGTTTTTAGTGGGGAAATTCTTTGTAAATCTTAAAAAAAACATTAGAAATGTGAACTATTATATACTATAGGCACAAAGGAAGTCAGGTCATCAAACATTTATCAAGCAAATACTATGTGCCATGCAGTATCCTAAGCAAAGGGGATATAAAGAAAAACATAATCCCTGCCTTCAACGAATTCTTAATACAATGGTCACTGATGAAAATAGAAGTCAGCCAAGAAAGTACCAGTCAGGCATTTGAGTTCTACCAATGATCTCAGAGCCCTGGGACCCCTAGAAAGAGAAACTTATTGGGAAGCCCACCAATATGGTGATGTCTATGTTTTCCATTGAAGAAAGGAGTTTAAAAAGACCCTTGCTCAGAAAAACATGAGTAACCCCGTACTAAGTGGGGTAAGGGATCATGGCAATCTATGTCTTACAGTAGTCAAGAAGCATTTTCTAAGCCCCTACACAATACCAGGTTCTGTACCAAATTCTAGGGTTACAAAGAAAGCCAAAAAACAATCCCAAACAATCTCTGCTCTTTAAAAATGCATGAATTAATGGTGGAGAAAGGAAAATCAGCACATACAAACAAAATAAATACAGGATATGTCAAAGACTAAAGAAGACTTCTTACAAAAAGTTAGACTTTAGCTAAATCTCGAAGGAAGGCAGGGAAATCAGGAAGCAGGGATGAAGTTGGAGTTCCAGGCATTGAAGATAGCCAGTATGAATCCTCAGGTTGAATTTCACATTTGTTGCTGAATCAGAGATGAAATTTAAGGGACAGGAGGCCAGTGTAACTGGAATACAAAATGTGTGTTGCACAGGGGGAGTAAGATGTAAGAAGACTAAAAAATAGTAAAGTTTTGAAAGCCTTCAAAAAATTTTATAATTTTTATAATTAACTCTCGAGGTAATAAGGAGTTCATTGAAGAGGAAAGAGGCACAGGCCAGACCTATGCTTAAGCTATAGATGCTAACCTGGAGGCAATAAGTGAAGAAATTCAATTCACTACAAAGCATAACAAGAACTATCAAAATTTCCAATCTGTCTTCCACAAATCTTCCATGAGATGGACCCATTGAAGTCTCCCTGACACAGAGGGAACCAACCCAGTGCAGTTTAATTTTAGCCCAGAGGAAGGAACTTTGGAGTCTAAAAAGGGAAGGTACCTTCTTAGTCAAAGAGCTGTGGTATATATGGGCCCATACCCACCAACACCAAGATTAATGTAGTTGAACTCCAGCATGTTGGGTTGATTCTTTCTGAAATATCCAGGTAAATATAGGAATAAGAATTGTGTTCATGTAAGAGAAAGACATCTATTCCTACCTTTAACCAAGTCATTCTAATCTGTAGAAATCCTTCTGATATGACAAAAAAAGACCTTTTCCCTCAAACAGCTGAATTCACATTTTATATTAATTTGAAACAAAAAAACAAAGTTCCAATAGTTGTGGCAAAGACAAAAATGACATTGTTTTCTTTAGAATTTTCAGAATGACTAAATAAAGTCATCAAGTTTAATATAGGCATACCCCAAGAGAGGATGGCTTTGGGAACCAAATTAATCTTAAATGACTATCTTCATTCTGGTCAATGATAAACAAAGAAAACATGTATTTATTTGTTTAGCAGAAAGACATTCTCTCCCTTGGTTTTGTACCATCAACTTTTTCTACCAATCTGGCTAAACTTTGTTCTAGTTTGGACATTGGATATTCTTTTCCTATCTTGATTGTGCTCTATTATGAGATACCAAGAACTTCAGTGAAGGACATAATTATAATTTTAATTCTTTTTTTTAATACTATAACTGAAAAATGTTTGCTTTGCATCATATGAAAAGTTGTGGTTAGGTTGTTTTCTGCACCAATGGAGAGAGTAACCACACCTTTGAGATTTTGAAGTACTGACAGATACTGAAGTGAGCTTTGTATTGGGAATCTTGAAGACTCGATTATGAATACTACCTCAGACTCCCTAGCTGTGCAACCTATGACAAGTCACTTAGGCACAATGTGCCTCAGTTTCCTCATATATAATATGAGGAGAATGGATGGAAGATCTCTTCCAGATGTAAATATATCATCTTGGTAAAGTGTTTATTTCACATTATTATATAAGTGACATGAAAAATTTGCCCTGAATATAGCAGAGGACGTAAGAAATGATTTACATGCTTTTCTTGAAGCTTGCCATTGAGAAAAAAATCCCACATTTTTTTCTGATAGAGTGTAAAGGTATCTTGATAGAAACACCATAATATAGGAATACTCTTGAAAAGTTCAAATCTATTTTGGGAGAGAGTAGACTTTTTGTTGCAGTGAGAAGAAGGCTTGGGATGATGAGTGAGATTGAAAGGGAAGAGGATTTCAGTTCAGTATGAGTATAGTATATATTGTGATATTTCTCTCTTCTTCCTTATTCTACTCCATTGATTGAATAGAAATTATGGTGATTGCTTTAGAGTAGTGATAGCGAACTTATGGCATGGATGCCAAATATGGCACAAAGACCATTCTCTTGGCATTTGGGAGTCCTTCCCACCACCAGACTTCATTACTAGAAAGGAAGAGGGACTCTGGCAAAGCTACTCCCTTCCCCCTCTCTACTATGCCTGAGGACATTTTTTCACATCACACTCCCTTCTGCCCAGCAGTCCAATGAGAGCACACTGGGGGTAAGGTGGGCAGCTCAAAGGTGGCAGAGCTGAAGTGGAGCAGAGTACTTGGGCCAATCCCCTCCTCCTCTTTATACTGGATGAGGATACTCCTCCCTTCATGCCCCCCCATCCAGCAGCCCGATGGGAGTGCTTCCTCCTTCCCCTATGAGGGTTAAAAGGGGGCATGACATGTAGTCACTGAGGGGGATGAACATGGCACTCAGTCTAGGGGGTGGAGTAGGGATGGTTCTAATCACTCTTTCTCTAAAAGGTTTACCATCACTGCCTTAGAATCTGTATCATGAATTATGGGGCTCACCAACAGTGGAACCTGGAGAAAAAGGGAAGAAAAAAATAGTAGTAACAACTGAATATAAATACTTGGAAAATTAGGAAATTGTTATGGGACCACTGTACAGAAGCCTTTGTTGTTATTTTTTATTGGATATTCATGTGCAACTCTGGACATAATGATTTGGTTACTCAATGATTCCCCAATTTCCCCATCTTTTTTTCACATACTTGTTTTTCTATAATTTTGTGACCTGAAATTCCACAAAGTGTTTTTGAGGTCTTCATAACAATAGAGAATTAAAAAGTATAAGCAACTTCAAATCTAAAAGGAAACACAGAATCATTTACAGAATTTTAGAAATAGAAAGAACCTTCAAAATCTGTGAGTCTAGCCCTCTCCTTTCAAAACAGGCAATGAGAGCTCAGAGAGGGAAATAACTTAGGTGCTAAATCACAGACCAGAATCAAATTCAGATATTCCTACTCCAAGTCCAGAATTATTTCTCCTGTTCTTTACTTTCTCTTGAGTAGGATTGAAGCATGAATTGAGGAAAAGGAAAAGGCTTGGGTTAATATTGCATCTTGTGGTATAGAATAGAATTTGCAAAACTTAGCACAATAAAGTAAGTTCTAATTTCTCATGATGTCTTAAAAGAATTGTGGCCACCTTCCTACAAGAAGAGATCATGCTTCACAGTCAACAAAATGGTTTTCCAAAGTTCAACCAGAATATAACCTTTTCTCTGTGTGTTAAACTTAAGACGAGAACCCATCTTATTCTGGCTGCAATAACCAGTAGTCATCTATGTAAGACTTGTCTCCAAAATAACCATACACAATGTTATCTTCTATCTTTCTCTGGCTTTTCCTTCTCTCTCTCTGTCAGCCCCTCAGTACAATTATATCCTAAATTAACTGCTACCCACAGAAGCTCAACTAGTACCATTGGACAGAGTTTGCCATGCTGCTATGCTCTCTCTCTCTCTCTCTCTCTCTCTCTCTCTCTCTCTCTCTCTCTCTCTCTCTTTCCTTCTCCTCCTCCTTGAGGTAGAGCTGGATCTATTATCAGGGCCACTGTGTCATGAGTAATACTTCTTTTCTCATTTTAAGTGGGGCAGAAAATCATCTAGTATGAGCAGGAGAATGGATTGTGTTAGATTTCTTATATTATTATTTTATCTTTATTCTCAAACATGCCAATTGATCAAACTTTTCCTATTCCTTTTTAATATTGTTTAATGGATATATATTTGTGTTTATGTTATATGTTTGGATTGTTCCCACTTTATTTGAAGTCTTTTACAGTAAAGCAAAATATTTAAATACAACTAATAATAGAGTGATCTTATCAGAAAATATTCAGAGCACTTCACCAAACCTATATTTAAACACTTTATTTAAACACTACAGAAATCTAATCTCTTTCCCTTTTATCCCTCACCCCATTGGGGGGAAAAGAAAACAAATCTTGTAACAAATATTCAGTAAATCAAATAAGCTCATCCAATGTAATTATACAAAATATATGTTTCATTCTGCTCTCTTTATGTCACATCTCTATTACAATTAGCATATTTTATTATCACTTCTTTATAATTATAACTGGTCATTTTATTAACCATGGCTCTTACAGTTTTCAACCTTCCTTCCAGTAACCCCAAGTTATTACCACCTTGGTGTTATTTTCAACACCTCATTTTCTCACACCGCATATCTACATGTATATACAGTTTTCAAATTTTATAATTTCTCCCTTCCTGGTAAATTCTGTGTTTTCAGACCATCATCAAAACCCACTTAAATTATTTTAATAGTCTCCTAATTAACCTCCCTGTTTCAAGTCTCATCTTAATACTAACCACTTTCTATACTGATGCCAAAGTAATTCTCTAAAATTTCAGGTCTGACAATGTTACTGCTCTATTAAATAAACTCTCAGAAATTCCTGTTGACTCTAGAATCAAATATTTCATCTTTAGCATATTCTATAAAACTTTTAAGTCTTATTGTTTATAGCATGTATACATATACTGTAGGTACATATTCACTTTTTTAATTGATGTCTTACTATTTAAACATTGAAGTCTATTGCTTATACATATTACTTCATAACAGTTTTATTGCTCTTCTAATGTAGCTATTTGTTGTCATGTTTTATTTCCTTTACCTTATTATAAGGACTCAGAAAAATAATTAAATAGATGATGACAATTTTATGAATACAATTTATCTAGATTTTAAGAATTTTGTTCTATAAATTGTCATATTTTTCTTGTGAATAAGATGTAGAGAGAGGAATAAGATGATAAAACAATGAGAGTCCAAACTGAATGGGTGGTAATATTTGAAGAGGTCTTTATGGTTCAATATCAACATGGGAGAAATTATGATATCACAAGGGTTTGTGAGTGGTGCTGAACTATTTAATACTGTTAGCAGTCATTTGCTAAAAATATACATATTATGTTCACCTAATTTTTTGACATCAAAATGTTGGGAGGGATAGCAAACTTATGTCAGGTTTGATAAGTATCTCCACAGGCTAGAAGACTGAGCTAAATTAGATGATATTCAATAACAATGAATCTAAATTCTTAGTTCTACAATCTAAAATCTAAAATGTTTCCACAAAAAAGAGGATTGATATGGATAGAGAGCGTTTTTTTTTCTGAAAAAGATTGCACAGCTTTAGTGAACTTATGAGGCAGGCAAAAAGCTAATGGATTATATTAGGAGGGACATAATTGGACATAATTTCCAGGAATAACAGTGAGATGATGTGACAGATAGAGGGCTCAGATTAGAATTAGAAGACTCATTTTCCAGAGTTTAAATCTGGCCTCAGACATTTAATAACTGTCTGACCTGGAAAAATCATTTAACCCTATTCATCTCAGTTTCCTCATCTTTAAAATGAGGTGAAAGGAGGGAGTGGCAAGAAACTCCATTATCTTTGACCAGAAAACACAACATGGGCTCACAAAAAGTCAGGTATATGATGGTGGTCTTCCGGGTTAAGATAGCAGCAGAGTAAAAAGCAGCTGCTTAACCTCTCCTAACCCACACATATAGGACTCCTCAAGAGGACATAGAAAAAATCCAGATGAAGGAAGGGACCCCACAAAAGGGCTCAGCATTGAAAATACATGGGATCAGGGCATTTCCATACTATAAGGGGGTGAAATAGCTCTCAATAAAATGTGAGCTGAGCAACCCCCTCACCCTCACACCACATACAGGGCCAAAGCCAGCACACAAGAGTTAGAGCAAGAGCAAGAGTTAGAGCATAAGAGTTGGGGCATCCATTAAGTCCTTGGCAGCTACCTGGGATCACCAGGGCCTGCTCCTGAGAGCAGCAAGATGTAAGACCCCAAGAGGCTAAAGAATGTGTGGACTTTGACACAGACCTTGAGCACAGGCACAGATACAGGTGCAGACACAGATCCTGAGTGCATGCATGGACCTTGGGCGGGGACCCAGTGCAGAGGGGTGCATGACTGTGGAAGCAGCTCCTTGAAACTGCTAAAGGAGCTTCACTCAAAGGAACAAGCAAGAGGACCACCAGAAGGATTGAGTCTGAAAACAACTAGATCTGAGACCTCAGTTGCCTAAAGAGCTCAGACAGACCTTAGGTGTGAGGATAAAGCTGAGAGGGCACTGGGCTAACAATGGCAAGCCAGACACAAGAACCTCAGAAGAGAAAGATCAAGAAGAAATCTTTAACACTTGACAACTTTTACACAGAAAAAATTCAAACAACAGAGCAAACATCAGAGGAGAACAAACAAGTGTTCATATCCAAACCTTCCCCAAAAAATGAAAACTGGTCACAAGCTCTTGAAGAGTTCATATCTGAGATTATGAGAAAGATGGAAGAGATCTGGCAAGAAAATAACAGTTTAAAAGGCAAAATTTCACAATTGGAAAATGAGACTCAGAAATCAAATGAATTGGTAAGCAAATTGAAGACCAGAAATGACCAGCTGGAAGCCTTGAAGAACCAAACAGACCAGATTGAAAAGGAAAACTAAAAGATTATAGCTAAAATCCAATCTCTAAAGTTTAAAATTGGCCAATTCAAAAAAGATGCCACCAAATAAAAAGAATTGATAAGCAAATTGGATACCAAAATCAAACAGCTAGAAAACAGGATAGACCAAATAGAAAAGGAAAATCAAAAGATTATAGCAGAAAACCAGTCTAAAAAGACAAGAATTGGACAAGTAGAAGCCAATGATCTCTCAAGACAGCAATAACAAAGAAAGCAAAGTCAAAAGACTGATAAAAATAGAAGGAAACATGAAATATCTCACTGGGAAATTGACAGATCCAGAAAACAGGTCTAGAAGAGACAATCTGAGAATCATTGGACTTCCTGAAAAAGCAGAAATTAATAGAAATTTGGACTCCATATTAAAAGAAATTATTCAGCAAAAGTGCTCTGAAGTTCTACAACAAGAGGGCAATATAGACATTGAAAGGATACAAAGATCACCCTCCACACTAAACCCTGAAAAGACAACCCCCAGGAATATAATATCCAAATTCAAGAGCTTCCAAGTAAAAGAAAAAAATTTACAAGAAGGCAAAAAGAGACAATTCAGATATCAAGGAGAACCAATCAGAATCACACAGGATCTAGCGGCCTCCACATAACAAGACCATAAGTCTTGGAATATGATACTCAAAAAGTCAAGAGAACTGGGTGTATAACCAAGGATCACCTACCCATCAAAACTGACTATAGATTCTTAGACTTCCTGGTTAAGATGGAGGCAGAGTAAAAAGCAGCTGCTTAATGTCTCCTAATGGAAACATACAGGACTCCTCAAGAAGACATAAAAACAAATCCAGAGACACAAGGGGACCCCACAACAGGGCACAGCACTGGAGGTATGTGGAATCGGGGCATTTCCATGCTATTAAGGGGTGAAACAGCTCTCAATAAAACATGAGCTGAGCAACCCCCTCCCCAACCCCATACCACCTACAGTGCCAAAATCAGTACACAAGATTTAGAGCAAGTTTGGGGCACTCATTACATCCTTGGCAGCTACCTGGGGTCACCAGGGACTGCTGCTGAGAGCAGCAAGACTTAAGACCTCAAGAGGCTAAAGAACGCGGGTGGTCTTTGAATGCAGACCAGGAGAGCAGGCATGCGTGCAGGCTCAGACGCAAGCCCAGACACAGATCCTGAGTGCAGGCAAGGACTCTGATCTTCAGCGGATCTTGAGCTCAGGCTTGGACCTTGAGTGGGGACCCAGTGCAGAAGGGATTCACACATGTGGAAGCAGTGCCCTGAGACTGTTAAAGGAGCTTTGGGCAAAGGAACAAAAAGGGGACCTCCAAGAGGCTTGACCCAGAGAACAACTAGACCTGAGACCTCAGGAGCCTAAAGAGCGTAGACAGACACTGAGTGGGAGGATAAACCTGAGAGGGCTCAGGGCTAACAATGGCAAGACAGAGACAAAAACCCCAAAAGAGAAAGATCATCAAGAAGAAATCTGTAACACTCAACAACTTTTACACAAATAAAATCCAGACAAAAGAGCTAACAGCAGAGGAGAACAAACAAGTAATCATATCCAAACTTTCCCAAAATAATGAAAACTGGCCACAAGCTATTGAAGAGTTCAAATCTGAGATGATGAGAAAGATGGAAGAGATTTGGTGAGAGAAACGGGAAATAGCTCAAAAGGAAATTAACAGGTTAGAAGACAGAAACTCCCAATTGGAGAAAGATGTCCCAAAATCAAAGAAAATGGTTAACAAATTGGAAACCAAAATCTGGCAAGAAAATAACTGTTTAAAAGGCAGAATTTTTCAATTGGAAAGTGAGGCTCAGAAATCAAATGAACTAATAAGCAAATTGAACACCAGAAATGACCAGATTGAAAAGGAAAACCAGTCCCTAAAGACTCGAATTGAGCAATTAGAAGCTAATGATCTCTCAAGACAGCAAGAACAAATAAAACAAAGTCAAAAGACTGATAAAAATAGAAGAAAACATGAAATATCTCAATGAGAAAGTGACAGACCAAGAAAACAGTTCTAGAAGAGACAATCTGAGAATCATTGGTCTTCCTGAAAAAGCAGAAATTAATAGAAATTTGGACACCATACTGAAAGAAATTATTCAACAAAATTGCCCTGAAATTCTACAACAAGAGGGCAATATAGACATTGAAAGTATCCATAGATCACCCTCTACACTAGACCCTGAAAAGACAACACCCAGGAATATAATAGCCAAATTCAAGAGCCTCCAAGTAAAAGAAAAAATTTTACAAGAAGCGAGAAAGAGACAATTCAGATATCAAGGAGCACCAATCAGGATCACACAGGATCTGGCAGCCTCCACACTTAAAGACCACAAGGCTTGGAATATGATATTCAGAGAGACAAGAGAATGGGGTCTACAACTGAAGATCACCTACCCATCAAAACTAACCATATACTTCCAGGGGAAAGTTTGGGCATTCAACAAGATAGATTTCCAAGTATTTGCACAGAAAAGACCAGGACTAAATGGAAAGTTCTATATCCAACCACACAAATCAAGAGAAACATGAAAAGGCCCAAAGAGAATGAAGAGAACATTCCTGCCAAAATCAAGTCATGCCCCTGGTCTGCAGCCAGCATTCATGGTATCTCTGCTAAGACTACACTTCACACCTCATAGCCTTGCCAAGTCTTGAATGTAAATCCACATGCAGTATTAATAGCCTCTGGAATTTCTGGCATGATGCTTGAATTTTGGAAAGGGATCTCCTGAACATTCCCAAATGGATGTATGGTGGGAGCAGCCTTCTTTGCAAAATACCTCTGGAGTTCCTGTGAGCAGGATCCTTACCTAAATCTCATTTGTCATCTGAAACTGGGACAGTTGGCCCCAGGATACAAGAAAGGCATAGAGACTAATTCACAATGTGTCTCCATTGCATTTTGTTAGTATTGAGATTAATGAAGACAAACATTCAAAACGTATTATGAGGGAGTTAGAACACACACCTAAAACAATAGTCTTTTGTCTTAACTACTGGGAAAAGAGAAAGGGAGGAAGGGAAAAAGGAAAGGAGGAAAGAAAAAAGGAAAGGAAGAAGGAAGGAAGGAAGGAAGGAAAGAAAAAAGGAAGGAGGGAGGGAGGGAAGGAAGGGATCAATTAAAATTGACATGGAATCCAAAAAACTATTCTGGACACTGGAGGGGAGAAACAGCAATATATTTGGAATAATATTCTTATAATTAGATAATATGGAGAGGGAGGTAAGAAACATTAGTCAGGCAGCTTTTATGCATCAGGTACTGTGCTAAGCACTTTACAAGTCTCTCATTTGATCCTCATAACAATCCTGTAAGGTGGGGACTATCATTATTCCCACTTTACAATCAAGGAAAATGAGGCAAACAGAGGCTAAGTGGCTAGTCCAGGAACTAGAGTTATTGAGTGTCTAAGGCTAGATTTACATTCAGGTCTTCTTCACTCTGGGTCTAGTGCTCTATCCTCTATATTTCAGAGCTGGACCCAAGATTTCAGTGGTGTAACAAAGCCTTAGTGCGGAAACTCCTTCTCTTAATACAGAATTGGTACCTTCTCTAATTTATTTAGTGGAGTAAATTAGTCTTAGAGAGTTATCAATTTGCACAGGATCACACAGCCAATGTGTATCATGTTATAGACAGGGCATGAAGTCAAATCCTCCTACCTCAGCTACCAGATCTGTTTTCTTCTCTTCTCTAAATTAAACATCCCAAGTTCTTCAAATGATTCTCTGATGGCATTGCCTGAAGGCCCTTACCCAACCTGGTTGTCCTACAGAAATGTTCTTCTGCTTATCCTTTTAAAACAACTAGAACTGAACAATTACTTAGATGAGGTCTGATTAGGGAGGAATATATAGCAGTATCACTTCCTTCTCCCTAGAAATATCTCTACTGATGCAGCACTAGACCACCATGGTATTTTTTATTGCCACATCACATTGATAAGGTATCTTTAGTTTGCAATTCACTAGCCCCTAAAATCTTTTTCTTATAAGCTGCAATCCAACTGTATCTCCATTCTCCTATACCAGTGAGGCTGATTTTTCTTAACTCAAGTGTAAGACTTTATATTCATTTTCACTGAACTTCATTTTATTAGATTCAACTATGGTTCAGTCTTCCAGGAACTTCAGGATCCTATCATCAAATACATCACCTGTTCCTTCTAGCTTGGTGTCATTTGCAGATTTGATGAACAGGCTATCTTTGCCATTATTTAGATCATTGATAAAAATGATCAACAGTTCACAGCCAAGCACAAATCCTGGGACATTCTTGAAGAGACAACCTTCGATGTTGTCATGGAGCCACTGAATCTGGACAGTCAATCATTTCTGAATCCATCAAAAAGTATTAACTTCCAGCCCACAATTCTCCATCTTCTTCATACAGTTAGCATGAGATTCTTTTTTGAATTTTGTGAGTACTAGAATCATTTAATGATAGAGGAAACTGGATTCAGAGGGATTAAATGATGTGATTAAGTGATCATATAGTAAATGATGCATACAAGGTTTGAATTCATGTCTTCACAATTCCAAATTTAGCACCACATCATCTATTTATGTTATGTTACCTCTCAGAAAAAAAACAATAAAAATAAAAAAAACTGACTATATACTTCCAAGAGAAAGGTTAGAACTAGGAGAGGATACCAAAATGTTGGAGAATACACAATGGATAATTATAACTCTGAATGTGAATGGGATGAACTTGCCCATAAAATGGAAGCAAATAGCAGAGTGGATTAGAAACCAAAATCCTATCATATGTTGCCTACAAGAAACACATATGAGGATGATAGACATACACAGATTGAAGGTAAAGGGATGGAGCAAAATCTTTTGGGCCTCTAATGAGAAAAAGAAGGCAGGAGTGGCGATCATGATTTCTAACAAAGCCAAAGTAAAAATACCTATGATTTAAAAAGACAGGGAAGGTAATTACATCCTGATAAAAGGCAATATAGACAATGAGGAAATAACAGTGCTTAATATGTATGCACCAAATGGCACAGCATCCAAATTACTAAAGGAAAAACTGGCAGAGCTCAAGAAGGAAATAGATAGTAAAACCATACTAGAAGGAGATCTAAATATTCCTCTTTCAGATCTAGATGAATCAAACCAAAAATAAATAAGAAAGAGATAAGAGAGGTGAATAAAGTCCTAGAAAAATTAGATTTAATAGATATGTGGAGAAAAATGAATAGGGACAAAAAGGAATACATCTTCTTTTCAGCTGCACATTGTACATTCACAAAGATTGACCATGTAATAGGGCATAGAAACATTGCAAACAAATGGAAAAGATCAGAAATAATAAATGTAACCTTTTTAGATCATAATATAATAAAAATAATAATTAGTAAGGGCACCCAGACAGGCAAAACAAAAACTAATTGGAAATTAAATAATATAATTCTCCAAAACCAGTCAAAAAAATCTTAAATAGAATTCTAGCAAAAAGACTCCAGCAAGTGATCAAGAGGATTAAACACCATGATCAGTTGGGATTTATACCAGGAATGCAAGAATGGTTCAACATTAGGACAATCATCCATTTAATTGACCATATCAACAAGCTAACAAACAAAAATCACATGATTATCTCAATAGATGCTGAAAAAACCTTTGACAAAATACAATGCCCATTCCTATTGAAAACACTGGAAAGTATAGGAATAGAAGGACCTTTTCTAAAAATAATAAACAGTATATATCTAAAACCATCAACAAGCATGATATGCAATGGAGAGAAATTAGGAGCCTTCCCAGTAAGATCAGGTGTGAAACAAGGATGCCCATTATCACCTCTATTATTTAACATTGTATTAGAAACACTAGCAGTAGCAATTAGAGAAGAAAAAGAAATTGAAGGCATTAAAATAGGAAATGAGGAGACTAAGCTATCATTCTTTGCAGATGATATGATGGTCTACTTAAAAAAACATAGAGAATCAACTAAAAAGCTAGTTGAAATAATCAACAAATTTAGCAAAGTTGCAGGATACAAAATAAATGCACATAAATCATCAGCATTTCTATATATTTCCAACACATCACAGCAGAAAGAGTTAGACAGAGAAACAGCATTTTAAATAGCCCTAGACAATATAAAATACTTAGGAATCTATCCACGAAAACAAATACAGGAATTATAGAAATACAACAACAAAACACTTTCCAAACAATTAAAACTAGATCTAAACAATTGGAAAAACATTGAATGCTCATGGGTAGGACAAGCTAACATAATAAAAATGACCATTCTACCCAAATTAATTTGCTTATTTAGTGCCATACCTATCAAACTACCAAAAGAACTTTTTTACTGAATTAGAAAAAGCTATAACAAAGTTCATTTGGAAGAACAAAAGATCAAGAATATCAAGGGAAATAATGAAAAACAATGTGAAGGAAGGTGGTCTAGCAGTACTAGATATTAAGCTATACTATAAAGCAGCTTTCATTAAAATGACTAAGAGACAGAAGGGAGGAACAGTGGAATGACTTGGGGTAAGTGACATCAGCAAGACAGTGTATGATAAATACAAAGAGCCCACCTTTGGGGTCAAAAATCCACTATTCGACAAAAACTGCTGGGCAAATTGGAAAACAATATGGGAGAGATTTGGTTGAGATCAACATCTCACACCCTACACTAATATAAATTCAGAATTGGTGAATGACCTGAATATAAAGAGGGAAACTATAAATAAATTAAGTGAACACAGAATACTATAATTATCAGATCTCTGGGAAAGGAAGATTTTAAAAACAAGCAAGAGTTAGAGAAAATTACAAAATCTAAAGTAAATGATTTTTATTACAATAAATTAAAAAGCTTTTGTACAAAAAAAACCAATGCAGCCAAAATCAGAAGGGATACAACAAATTGGGAAAAAATCTTTATAACAAAAGCTCTGACAGGGGTTTAATTACTCAAATATACAAGGAGTTAAATCAATTGTATAAAAAAATCAAGGCATTCCCCAATTGATAAATGGGAAAGGGACATGAATAGGCAATTTTCTGATAAAGAAATCAAAACTATCAATAAGCACATGAGAAAGTGTTCTAAATATCTAATAATTAGAAAAATACAAATCAAAACATCCCTGAGGTATCACCTCACCCCTAGCAGATTGACTAAAATGATAGTTGGGGAGAGTAATGAATGTTGGAGGGGATGCGGCCAAATTGGGACATTAATGCATTGCTGGTGGAGTGTTGAACTGATCCAACCATTCTGGATGGTGATTTGGAACTATGCTCAAAGGGCTATACAATTTTGCCTGCCCTTTGATCCAGCCATACCATTGTTGGGTTTGTATCCGAAAGAGATTATAGGTAAACAGACTTGTATGAAAATATTTATAGCCATCATTTTTGTGGTGGCAAAAAAACTGGAAATTGAGGGTATGTCCTTCAATTCGGGAATGGATGAACAAATTGTGGTATATGCTGGTGATGGAATACTATTGTGTTCAAAGGAATAATAAACTGGAGGAATTCCCTGTGAACTGGAAAGACCTTCAGGAATTGATGCAGTGAAAGGAGCAGAGCCAGAAGAACATTGAACACAGAGACCAATACACTGTGGTAAAATAGAATGTAATGGACTTCTGTACTAGCAGCAATGCAATGACACAGGACAATTCTTTGGAATTTATGGAAAAGAATGCTACCCACATTCAGAGGAAGAACTACAGGAGAGGAAACACAGAGGAAAAACAACTGATTGAACACATGGCTTGAGGTGGACATGATTGGGGATGTAGACTCAAAACTACCACACCAATGCAACTATCAACAATTTGGAAATAAGCCTTGATTGATGACACATGTTCAAACCAGTGGAAATGTGCATCGACTCTTGGGTGGGGGGAGGAGATCAGGGGGTGAAGGGAAAGTAAGAACATGAATCATTTAACCATGCTAACTTTTCTAAAAAATAAAAATTATTAAAAATAGTCAGGTATAACTAAACTGGTTGAAGAACAACAATTTCCAGGAACAAGGAAGTTATAATATCACTTTTCTTTGCATTTGTCAAACATTATCTGAACTATTGCATTCAGTTTTGAGCACATATTAACAAAGTTTATGAAGAACATTGATAAGCCAGAGTATGTCAAAGTGAAGAAATGATGACAGTGAAGGGACTGGAGTGCATATTCTATGGAAGTCATTTTATGGAGCTAGGGATGTTAAATATGAGGAAAATAGGGGGATATAAAAGTCATGTATAAGTATTTTAAAGGTTGTAATATCAATGAGTGATTGTACTTGTTTTGTTTGGCTATAGAGGAATGGACCAGAGTCAATGGATGGAAGTTGCCAAGTAGCCAATTTAGTCTAGATGTCAAGCAAATTTTACTGATTAGAGTTGTCCAAACTTCATTTCAAGAGTTTGTGAGTTTCTTTTCCTTGGAGTTATTCACACAAAGGCTAAATAATCATTTGTCAAGTTTTTAATAGTAGAGTTCCTTCATATATGAGGACTAAGTAATTGTTGAGGGGTTTTCCTCTTCTCAATTCTATTATATGTCAAGGGCAGGAATCAGTTTTTGTTTTGTTTTGTTTTGTTTTGTTTTGTTTTGTTTTTTTTAATGTAAGGACCTTCTCTCTTAGATTAAATACTGTGTGTTGGTTCCAAGGCAGAAGAGGAGTAAGAAATGGAGGTTAGGTCACTTGTCCTGGGTCATACAGTAGCTTTTTTTATTTTTTAATTCCCCATAGTAATTAACATTGATTGTCACCCCCTCCACCCCACCCCCAGTAGAAAGTAAGTTAAGGTGTCGAGAATGTTATGAGTCTGGCTGGACTATCACTGAATTGTCACTCCCTAGTCGAAAGTAACTTATGTTGTAAGTCAGTGAATTTGTCAAATGCTAAGTAGACTAGCTTGAATGGAGAGGAGGTTGATGTGGGAGAGTATCAGAAGACATTTCTTCTTTCTGCTATTGTAACTATCATTTGTAGGTTAATAATAATCTGTGAGTTATTTGGTTTTCAAAGAAATTATGGAGGGAAGTTAGGTTGTTCAGTGGAGTGAGAGCCAGGCCTAGAGATGGCATGTCTTAGGATCAAATATGATCTTAGATACTTGCAAGCTGTGTCACCCTGGGAAAGTCACTCAACTCTCATTGCCTAGCCCTTATTATTCTCGTGCCTTTGAACTATTGTATAACATTGATGCTAAGATGGAAAGTAAGGATTTATTTAAAAATAAATAAAATATAAAAGAAATTATGAACATGCAACTTTCCAAACTGAGAAAGTTTTCTGGTAATGAGAAATGGGGAAATAGAAAATTAATGAGAGCAATCTGAGAATCACGACATTTGGCAACAGCCCCATGTGCATGCTGTGGATCACAACTAGAGAAAATGAAAAATAAAGAATAGGAAAGATATGCTTTTGTTTGCAATTGTAGTGTAACTTTTAACTCTAGTTACCACAGGATTTGAGATTCCTTACATGTTACCATCTGAGTCATTTCAAAAACACACTAGGTAAGTGAGATGAGATAGTTATTTGGCTAATTAAAATATTTTTTAAGTTCGAAGCTTTATTGAAATAGTTGTACTAGTTTTGCATATGAAAATTTTTATTCACCTTATCAGTTACATATAAAAAGAGTAGAATTGACATTTTAATCTTTGATTAGACCCTCAAATCTGATTTACAAATGCAACAGAAAAATCAATATGAAAAGTAGTACTATGTGAAAACAATTAAAGGGGATAATGATAAGGATGATGATAAAATTCCCTATAATAGAAAATGTGAAAGAATAATAGTTGGATTGGAATGTTTTTCTTTTGTAAAAAATACATTCATTATTTATTTTTAAAATTTAAAAATGAATTCTGAATTATTCCTTCCTCCACTCATTGAGGAAGTGACCAATTATAACTGCAAAGTCATGCAAACATATTTCTATATAAGCCATGTTGAGGAAAGAAAAGCCAGAAATATGAGGAATGCAAAAAATGTGCTTGAATTTTTCGTCAGATTTCAACAATTCTCTCCCTGGGGGTGGATAGTATTTTTCACCATGGGTCATTTGTAATTACTTTGGATTATTGTATTGATCAGAGTATTCAAATCTTCCCAGCTGATCATCATTGAACTATTTGTATGACTGTGTCTAATTTTCTTCTGGTTCTTTTCATTTTACTTTGGGTCAGTTCATATAAGTCTTTCCAACTTTTCCTGAAACCATCCTGTTCATCATATTTTATAGCACTATAATATCTCATCACAATCATATACTACAGTTTGTTCAGCTATTCCCCAATTGATGGTTATCCCCTCAATTTCTACTTCTCTGCATCCACAAGAACTGTTAAAAGTTTGTGTGTACATATAAGTTATTTTTCCTTTTGCTTTGATGTATTTGGGGTACAGTAGTGATATTGCTGGTTCAAAGGACTATGAAATTATGCATGCCCTTTTAATCTGAAAAATATATATTTGTGATTTATAGTTTTATAGCCCTTTCGGCATAGTTCTAAATTGTTCTTAACAATGATTGGAACTGTTCACAGTGCTACCTACAGTTTAATAGTGGTATGGGACTTTTTCAGTGTTGAATTTCTATCTGAACTATATTAAACCAGATGTGAATGAAATGATAAAGAAAGCTGGTATTTATAGAGTACTTTAAGTTTTGCTAGTCACTTTACATATGTTAACTCATTTAATTCTCAAAAACCAGTGAACTAAATAGTTTAGTTACTCCTATCCCCATTTTATAGATGAGGAAACTGAGGCTTAGAGAAATTACATCTCTTGGCAATGCTCACATATCTAACACATTTTGGAAGCATTATTTGAACTCAGATTCAAGCAAACCGTTCAGACTTTTCTTTTAGAAGGATATCCTTTCTTTGAGGAGTGATACAGATAAATCAAAGGTTAAAGACATTCAGAATTCATCCCAAACATTTTGAGATATATACCCATATTATATAATATATTGCTTAGGTTCAGTGTGAATGCATGAGCCAGGAATGACCAATAGTATGAAATAGTAGGTATTGCTATGGCCATAACAAAAACATTTTGGTAACCGGAATTGGCCCAACTCTTAGATATGGTAGATATTTTCCAAAATTCTGATTTTTTAATTCAGACTACTAATATTTGAGTTAATGAGTTAGTTAGATATAACGATTTTTTGGAAACTATTCTCCTTATCTGACTCAGGCTAGAAGTTCAATAGACACTCACTGACCTTTCCTACTATTGAATTGTATGGGGATTTTGACCTGCTCTCTAATATAAACTGTCTGGACCATCCTCACATATTCTATTGTGTTCCACTCTCAGAAATCTAACTATAATCTTTTTTAAAAATTTATTATAATATATTTTTTTCTTTTTTACCATGTTACATGTCAATGCTATTTTTAAATATTGTTTTTTGATATTTCACAATTCATGTTCCCTCTCCCCCTTCTACCTCTTACTCTCTCCCCAAAGAGACAGGTAATATGATATAACTTATATTATTATAAAATTCATATTTCCCTGTTCATACATATATACATATACATATATACATATATGCATATATATGTATATATGCATATATATACATATATATATGGTTTTCACTAGAGAAAAATTTATGGAGTAAATAAAGTAAAGAGTTATAGGTTTCAATTTGCAATCAGACTCTATCTGTTCTTTCTGTGGTGATGGATGTCCTTTTTTGTTGTGAGTCTTTTGGAGTTGTCTTGCTTGTCTTGTTGATAATAGTTAAGTCATTCACAGTTGATCACCATACATCGATCATCAAATGTTGTTACTGTTTACAACCTTCTCCTTGTTCTATTCACTTCACTTTGTGTATTGTATCACACCACATTCATTAATTTGTACCAGGTGTTTTTGTGTTTTTCTTGTTTGTCATTTCTTATGGAATAATAGTATTACATTACAAGCATATACCACAACTTGTTCAGCCATTTCACAATTGATGAACATCTTTTCAATTTCCAGTTCTTTGCCACCCCAAAAAGAACTACTCAAAGTATATTTGTACATATAGGTTCCTTTTCTTTTGCTTTGATCTCTTTAGGGTACAGTCATAGTAGTTGGATTACTCAGGCAATGGCTATGCCCAGTTTTATGGCCCTTTGGGCATGGTTCCAAATTGTTCTCCAAAAGGATTGTATCTGTTTGTAGGTCAACCAGCAGTGAATTAGTGTCCCGATTTTCCACATTCCCTCCAACATTTATCATTTTCCTTTTTCATAATGTTATTCAGTTTGATGGGTGTGAGGTACTATTTCAGAGTTGCTTGAATTTATATTCTAAACAATAATGACTTGGAACATTTTTTCCTATGATTAAAGATAATCTTAATTTTTTCATCTGAGAATTGCCTGTTCATTTCCTTTGACCTTTGGTCAATTGGGAAATGCTTTGTATTGTTATCAATGTAACTCAGTTCTGTATATATTTAAGTAATGAAACCTTTTCCAGAGATTCTTGGATTGGAACTTTTCAGTGAACCATTTCTGTCTGAACTCTATTCAAAATGGTGTGAATAAAATGATAATAATATCTGGTATTAACAGAGTACTTTACTTTTTGCTGGGCATTTTGCACATGTTACAATCTCCATCTCTTTCTTCTACTTGTTTTCCCTACCCACTATAGAAGTGTTTGGTTAAAAATAACTGTTTGCACTTGTATTTTTCTGATTTTGGGAAAAAATACAATTAAAAGGATAATTTGAGAGGGTAAAATGGAATAATTGTGATGAATGATAGAAACTCAGTTGAAACCATCTGATACATAAAAATAGTATTATAGCAACAATCTTTTATTTATATTCAAATGACTGGATTTAAACATTGGCTATGTTATTGTCTTTGTGTATATTTTCTTGGTCTCTATTTTTACCCCCTTTATGCCTCTTCTAGATTTAAAAACAATTAAGTACCTCACTCTTTCAGACTAATTGAAGCAATACTTGTCTTACTTACATTCAAAGTCCAATTTATAAGTTACATTTTTATAATATGGACTAGAGATAAAAGCCAATCAAGTCAACATTAACCTCCTGCTAAGTATAAGAAAATGAATACTGAACAGCTTTCTTTCTACTCATCATTCTAGAAATAGAACTATATATATAAAAATTAGTCTTCAATAACATATGGACAGTAATGTTTAGTGAAATTATGGATTAATTATTAAACATCCCTTGGAAATTTGGTTATAAGTAGGGTACCACTAAATTTAGATCCTTGCTTAACCAGCATTTATATAGTAATGGCAATTATAGAGTATATTTAGAAAAAGTTATTGGATTTTTTTTTGCCAAGGTAGCACATAACAGCGGAAGGTAACATGGCTTTAGGGTCAAAGGACTTGGGTTCAAATGTCTTTATTCCTCATATTCCTCTTCATGACACTGGTCAGTGGCTTAATGTTTCTTTACCACTGTTTTCTTCTCATTTGTAAAGTAAAAAGGTCGTCCCAACCTAAGGTCTGAACCAGTTCCAGATCTGTGATTCTACCATACTGGTCAGCACAACAACTTCATACTTTGAAGATACTATAGTTTTAGGAGGCACTTAGGTGGCTCAATGTATAGAGACCAGGGCCTGGGATTAGAAAGATTCATCTTCATGAGTTCAAGTCCTGCCTCAGACACTTGCTGTCTCTATCACCCTCACTTTACTTCTGCTTGTCTTAATTTACTGAAGGACATAGAAAACTACTTAAGTATCTTTGTTAAGAAAACTACATTGACCAAATTGCCCATGAAGTCATGAAGAGTCAGAAGTGACTGAACAACCAAGAACAAAAACTATAGATGTTATTAATGACATTTATAGACAGATAAATGAGGCTTAGAAAAATTAAGCCACCTCTCTAGAGTCATGTAGCTACTAAATGTCATACTTAAGAATGGAATCTGGGAGTTTTGTGATGCCAAGACCAACATTCTATTTATTATGACGATATAAATTTATTTCTTTATAACATATTGTGGTATATCATAATAAGAGTTATAAATTTTATAGCACTTTGATGTTTGCAAAGTATATGATGTGTGTTATGGTGTTTTCGCCTCACAACTCCAATGTAGGTTTTCTTATTACTATTCCTATTTTAAGGTTCTACTATATAGTTCCTTCTGGATCGCAGCTTGCTCAAACCCACCATATATCTCTTTTGTGCTCTGAGTTCAATGCATTCATAATTTTTTGGTGACTACAGTTTTCCACAACTTGCAGAAATATAAATGTATCTTTCAGGGGTAGAGACTCATGTTCAGACATGAGATTTCATTCGTAGGGGCCAACGGTATTCAACCCAAATTGAAATGGAGCCAGTAAATTGAAGATAAGGATCTGGGTAGATATATATTGCCCTAAAAAAGCACATGTTTATAGTATCTAGGTTTTGTCTTATTTTTACTTATTTTATTAAATGTTTCCTGATTACATTTTAATCTCAGTAATTTTGTAACTTAGTATTTGACACCTCTGGTGTGAGGAACATTCAGTGAGGAAACTAACTTCACCTGTACTATAAGGCACTGCTCTACAACTTAAGATCACCTTCAGAGAGTTTCTTGGGGCAGTGAGAGTTTAAGTGACATGTTTAGAATTCCATGGCCAGTATGGATCAGAGACTCAATTTGCACCCATTTTTTTCTGATTCCACTGGTGACTGCTGAATCATGCAGCTTCTCTTTCATGTACTTCCTAAAGAGCCAAGTAAGTACAAATATTCTGCATGAGTAGTGACATTCTATTTTTCACTTCATGAAGATCATTTTATTCTTACTGTTCAATAACAATAATGGAGGGACAATTTGAGGAGCTCTTTCAATTCTTTGATATTTATTATGGGTCAAAATGATAAATGAAGCTGATACATTGGTTATGCTGCTCTATATGTTAGTGATTTAAAAGAAAAATTTCCAATTCTTGCTTTTTTAAATTGAAAAGAATATATTCCTCACAACCTCTTCTTTTGATGGCTTTACCCCTTTCTCTCTGCCACTCATCTAAATGCTTTAAAAAATCTTATTCAAAAGATTTTCTTTTTCATTCTGATTGCAACAATGTTTTATCGAGCTATTTTGTTGCCTGTGTTAGCAATGCTGGAGGTAAGATCAATAGAAAGGTCATCTTTCATGTCTTCTCTTGCTTTAGGCCATGAAATGCCATTAGTAAGTGTGTACAAAGCACGGAATGTAGATGAAGCCATCATCACTCATGGATTCAGCCTGTAACTGCCATCCACAATGAAAAATGTTCCCTGAAAAGGATATGAAGAGTAGACGCTACTTCCAGCTGTGTTGGTAGTGAGTGCAAAATGCCGTTTGCTACAGACAGTGCAGCAATTTTAAACATATTCTAATTTCCTTATTTGGCTTACCTTATGAGAGCCCTACAACTGTACAAATTCCCTGAGATGGAGGAGCAGAATTACTAGTCTGGGAATCACTGTGAGCAGAACAGTAGATTAGGATGGCCAAAACACCTTATTATTTTCCAAAGATCATGAAATCAGACAAAAAAAACCAACAACTGTGTGACTACATACCAGCCAGGTCCTCCTTTGTAATAGATGACTGAGAGTGAAAGCTGTCCAAAGGAAACAAAAAGATGAAAGAAGGAAATACATATACATTTACATATGCATGAATTTAATGCATTTATTTTTTTATTTATTGAAAGAACAAAGGAATGAAGAAAAGAATGAATTAATATCATATTGCAAGTTGCCTATAACTTTTGAAGCCAAAATAGATTTTGTAATTTATAGTTTTCTTGATGTTCCATAGCAATACAGTTCAATAATTCATTTTTGAGTATATACCTTTCCTTTTCCATGTCCATTCAGCCATCCTTTTTAGCAATGATCAAAAGAATGAGGGGAAAAGTACAATAAAATTAACTATCACATCATCTAAAACTAATAGCATATGAAATTGTTTTCATACTGATAATTCCCTAAATGAGGGAGAAGTGTATATTTTCTCATTTTATTTCTGCAGTCAAGTTCGGTAATCATTTCACAGTATTCAAGTTTTTTGTTTCTTTTAATTCTTTATATGATATTATTGTAATTGTTATATTTTGTATGGTTCTTCTATTTCTTATGTATCAGTTCGCAAGGTTTCCCCTTCTCTATATTCTTCATATTCCAAGTTTCTTTTAGGGAAAGTTGTTTGTTTTTTTTTTATATTTTTTTTCAGTTAATGCGAACCTGTCTTTTCACTCACCTACATCATGAAAAAAGCAAAGCCCCCATCACAAATGTGTATAGTTAAAGAAAATAAATTTCTGCATTAATAATATATTAAAAAATCTCAATCTTCACCTGACTTTTTACCTCCCCCCCATCATGAGGTGAATGCATGTTTCATCATGAATTGGAGATGAAACTGACCCTTTTATTGACAGGAATACTGAAACCTTTAAACATTTTATACTTTTATAGTAATTTTGTTATGAATTGTTCCACTAGTTATGTACATTTCACTGCACATCAATCATGCAAGCTATGCCAGATTTCTTGAAATAATCACTTTCAAAATTTCTTATAGCACAATAGTATTCTATCATTACTATTATGACATAAGATACTAAGCCATTCATTTATTCATGCATACCCCTTTAATTTCTAGTTCTTTGTCACCACATAAAACTTTTATATATATATTTATATACATATATATGATATCTAGTATATATAATATATATGTATGTATACATATATATGAGAAATTCATGGGTTCTTTTCTTCTTTTTTATCTATTTGGAGTATAAACCTAGTAATGATATTGATAAGACTAAGGGTATGATCAGCTTAGTAACATTTTAGACCTAGATCTGAACTGTTTTCCAGAAATGTTGTACCATTTCACAGTTCCACCAACAATACATTAATATGCTTACTTTCCAATCACACCTTTAATATCTTTTATCTTTCATTTTTGTCTACTTTACTAATCTGATGATTAGGAGATAAAACTTCAAAGATGCTTAATTTTTCATTTCTCTAATTATCAGTAATTTGGAGCATTATTTTCATGAGGCTTTTTCTTTCTCTGAAAATTACTTGTTAATATGATCTGACCATTTTATAATGGGGAAAGGCTTTTATTATAAATACAAATCTTTCTATGCGTCATCGACATGAGATCTTAATTATAGAAACTTGCTATAAAATTTTTTACATGTACTTGTTAATTTTATGATTTTAGATACATCAGTATTATTTTTGTAAAACCTTTTGATTATATGTAATCAGAACTGTCCATTTTGCCCTCTGTGATCTGCTTCATCACTTGTCTGTTGATAAAATCTTCCCCTCTCCTCAGAAATGAAAGGTCATTTCTTCATTGATTCTTTGATTTTTTTATCATGTCATCCATCATACTCAAATCATGTATGTATTTGGAGCTCATCTTGGTAAATGATGTAAGTTGTTGCTCTATACCTAATTTATTATAGGTTTTTCAATTTTTCCTTGCCATTTTTTTCAAATAGTATTTTGTTCCCCAATAGCTGGAATATTTTGGTTTAGCAATCATTCGTAGATCCATTGTTCAATATCTCCATTTATTAAACTGTTCTCAGTCGTTTTGAATGATTGCTACTTTGTAGTATAATTTGAAATATGGTGCTATATATTGATAGTTTTTTAAATATATTTCACAAACACCATTAAAATATCTCTTATGTTGAAGATTCTATTCACATTTAATGGTAAAAAATGGGGAAATAGATCCATTATTTCATATAATTTATGTTTTATTAGATGACATATATTATACACAGATAATTATTATCAAGATAATTTGAAGAGGAAAAATTGTTGACAATTTGGCTCATTTAAAATTACTCATTATGAAGAAAAAATAAAATTACTAGTGACCAAAGATAAAACTAAATGGTGGTTATACAAATGTGATGGTATCTTACCATCATTTCACTGGTGAAAATTACATAAAAGATGTTAGTAAATACCATGAATATGAGAGGGCAAACACAGGGTAGATATATAGGTGACTTACTAAGCATAGAACCTGATATGAAAATAGTCTAAAACATGTTATTTATCTCTGTAATCCCAGGAAATTCACTGAATCTCTCAGTGCCCCCAGACTAATGTTAAATTCTAAATTGTAAAGAAAGTATTGACCTGAATTTTTAGAGGATGTTTAATCACTAAGGATTATCATATACCAATAAAATTATAAATTGAACCATTCAAATGATGATGGTAATGCTATTGCATAAGAAAGTGGAATAGTTATATAAGGAAAATGAGCAATAATAGCAGATGTACAATACAAGTACTGCACTTGAATCTAGAAAATACTGATAGGTTCAAAGGAGGATTTCCATTTCATTTACTTGGATACCATATTCATATATATATGTATATATATATATATATATACATATATATATATATGAAAAAAACCCATACACACGTGGGAGAACTTATGAAAGGACACATGAATAGCATTGGATGAGTAAAAATGAATAGATTACGATATCCATTGAGGGAGGGAATATGTTCATCCTTGAACAGATTTAATAAGTAAATCTATATTAGACATCAGAGGACATTTAAAACAAATTTTGAAAACAAGTCATATGAGCTTCATTCCAACTACTGCTCAAGAAAATAAAATTTTATATTATATTCCAATTGATCTATCAAGAAACCATGCTCCCTCTTCATCCCATGAAAAGTTTTGCACTTGTATCTTCTCCTCTATTCATTTTCAGTGACTTTTCTTTCTTTTCTCCCTGTATCTAGACACAAGTCTAAATATTTGTGTATACATACATACATGCTTGTTTGTATTTACTGTTTATGCTTTGCAGAAATGGATTCTGACAACAAATTAAAGAAATGGAAAAGGTTGGAATTTGTTGAGGCAAAATGAGGAATGAAAGAAAATCCTTATAAGTTAGCTAAGAAAAAGGGTTATAAAAGTAAGAAGATCAAAGAGAAAGAAATTTAGATTAGGGTTTAGAGAGATAAAGATGTACAGATATAAAGAGACAGAGAATGAGAGAAGGGTTGGAGAAGAAGGAAAGAGACAGGTAGGATATCTTAAACTATGCATAGAGTTGATTTTTTTATCTCAAATGTCTAAAAAACAAACAAAACTAAATGATATGAAGTGACTGACCCATAATGAACACTTAAACTAATGTGATGGCTCCTTCTTTGTCAGATTTTCTTCAATTAAAAGGAAGCTATAAATGAAGTAATGTGAAGTAATGGGCCATTACCTTGGGCATGTCTACAGTTTAGCAGAACATAATGTAATCCTAAAGACTGGAACTGAAGAACCTAAGAGTATCCTTCTCCTTTTATTGTTTGTTTAGTTTCCTCATCTTTCTTCATTGTATATTTGCAACACAATAAGACAAGTTTTAATTTGAAATGCTGTACACAGCTGATAGGCCTTTATCGTGGCAGGATTGCACTGGCTTAACTTCATAAACAAGTTTTATGACTTTATTGATCCTGTTTCTATAGAAAAGAAATGTTCATGTTAAGGAAAAGTCAAGATAGGGACTGCAAGTATATAAAGGTTTTATTCAGTGGATTAGAGAGAGAACTATGGTTGACCAATAGAAATTCCCAATAGCCCATCTCCTTTTTTTGTCAGTTGTTGTTCTCCCCAAATAGATATTACAATAGACATCTAACATTTTGAATACTTTCATCTATATTTCATCATATTCAGTGTGTATAATTCTTTTGTCCATTACAATCTCATCTTGGAGCTGTGAATGGGTCTCTGGTTTGACAATCTATCAGTCAGTTATAGTCTTAGAGAACTGCTTGGGGATTCCAAGAGACTAAATGTCCTGGCTTTAGTTATAGAAACTGACATGTTTATGGTTTAGGATATGAACTGAGGTCTTCCTTATTCCAAGGCCAGCCCGAACCTATCTCCACTATGCCATATTTTAATCTGTTATATTCATATATAGCTAGAAGCATGATCCCTGGATCATGACCACAATTTGAATACTCTTGACAAATGGACAGTTTTAGAGGACAAATAATCTTTTTTACAATTTATATTTCAGTGATAAAGAGACTCCAGCTGTGGAATTGCATAGATTGTTCAGTATTTGGGAAAACATGACATCAAAGAAAAGAGATTCGGGCTTTCTTTCCATTCTCAATCAGGGTCTTTTAATTATTTCACATGTTATCAACTCCTGTGGTAGTTAGGGGAAGCCTCTGTATATTATCAGAAGAGTGTTTTAGATGCCTAAAATAAAACTCATTGTATTACAAAGGAAACCACTTATATTGAAATACAAATGACATTTTTTCCATCTAAGTTCACGATTCTTCACTTTTCGTTCACTTATAATTATCCCAGCTGACAATGAGGAAAATTTCCTAAAGCTCAGGTATAGCTTATATCTAAGGTACTCAATATACAAAATGTATATCAGGTGTAAGATTGGTCTTAAATTTTTATTGCTTCAAAATGCTTAAAATAGAAAAGCTTCATAAGAAATTAACAATCATTTAAAGCATGAAATAAGAATTGATCATGTCTTATGTGCTACAACAGTGATGGGCAACCTTTTGAGCTTTGTATGTCAAAATTCATCAAAAAAACTGAGCATAACTTGGGTGGTGTGTCACTTCGAGAAAAAAATCCATAATTTCATGATATTTATAGTGTAAATAACAAAAATATATAATTGTAATATATAACTGTATTTAATAAATCCAATTAGGTAAATGAATATAGGTAGAAATATCATCTATAATGCACAGAGTGTCTACACTGCACTACAGCAAATATTTCATCCTTGGCATGAGGCTCCATACATGAGGCATGCTGACACGTGTGTCATAGGTTTGCCATCACCGTGCTACAAGGTAGTTAAATGACTTTTTTTTTTAATTATAGAAGAGGTAACTCTCACTTGTCTCAGATTAGTATTTTCTGAGTAATTCAGGAAGTCTAAATTTTCTGGTCATTAAAGCATGTTTTTTTTAATTCTTTGAGCTGCCAATTTCTCCAGTTAGTGGTATTTTTTTCTTTCTTTTTCTCCTACACATAGATATAATTTTAATAATTTTCTGACTTTTTTATTCATATTCTCCTTTTCCAACCTGCTCCTCCTTACTTTATTAGATAGCAGGCAATATGATATGATATTCATGTACTATCACAAAATACATATTTCAATGTTTATCATATTTTTGAAGAAGACATCTTGCTTATAGTAGGAAAAAATCGTGAAGTAAATGAAGTGAAAAATGGTATGCTTCAATATACATTCATATTCCATCAATTCTTTCAATGTTATGAATAGCCTTTTTCATCATGAGTCCCTTGGAGTTGTTGTAGATCCTTGCAATGCTTATAATAGTTACATCATTTGCAGTTGGTCATCATATATTATTGCTATTAGTGTGTACATTGTTCCCCTGGTTCTACTCACTTCATATAAGTCTTTCCAGGATTTTTGGTCATTATCCTGTTCATCATTTCTTATGGCATAATAGTATTCCATTACAATCATATACCACAACTTGTTCAGCTATTCCCCAGTTGATGGATATCTCTTCAGCTTCCAATCCTTTTTCAACCCCAAAAGAACTGATAAAAATATTTTTACAGGCATGTCCTTTTCCCCTACCTTTTAACACTTTGAGATATGGTTTGACTAAATAGGTGAGAATTCTATATTAATATTGTGGTCATCAATTCAAAACTATTATAGCCTAAGTCAAAATGACTTTTAATAGCTTTTATTTACAGAAAGGGTACAAGGAGTGAAAGTAGAGAAATACAAAAAGAGAGTAGAGAAGGTGGCTACCCTATTACACTAAATATTGCTCTGGTGCTCAGCTCAGCTGGCAGGGCTTTTTAACCCTTGACCAGAGGACCTGGAGTTCTACCCACACAGCCTCCTCCAAAAATGGAAGGCCTCTCCAAAACTTATCTCTCTCCAGACACCAGTAAAGGAAGGCCAGCTACTCACTCATCCAAGAGGCAGGCCAAGTCCCAAGTTACCTCCAGAGTGAAGACAACTACTGAAGACAACTCCAGAAAACTGCTTCTAGAAGACTATCTAGCTGAAGAAGTTCAAGTCTTTTATAGTGTCTTCTTGTCCCTTTCCCTATTCACAGGGACCAATCACAGAGTCCAAATTGCCTAGCACTGCCCACGGGGGCAGTTTCTGTGGGATTCAATTCTCACCTCTAATGGTGTTAACTCTTATCATAGGCCTCTGAATATGTCAACCTTTTATCATAGACTTCTGAAAGTATCAACTTTTTATCATAGTAGTCACAAGATTTGACTTTTGAATTATCACCCACTTTAGCAAATGACCTGAGAACACTCATAATTAGTGTTAAGTAGGGGTACTTTGACTTCTGGAGTTATCACTCATTTTAGCAAGTGACTTGTGAATTCTTTTACTTCTCCAAGTAAATGACTTGTGAATTCTCTTACTTGATGGCTTACAAAGTGTTAAGTAGGGGTGTTTTCAGTTTTGGTTGATCATTTTAAAAGTTGCTGATGCTAGACAAAGAAAGTCTAATTCACACTTCATAAGACCTAGTAATATTTATGCTGGGTCAGAGGGTAAGCAGTAATGTGACTCTTGGGGCATGGTTCCAAATTGCTCTCCATAATGATTATATCAATTCATAGCTCCATTAATAGTGTATTAGTATCCCAATCTTTCCACATCCCTTCCAACATTTATCATTTTCTTTGTTGCTATCTTAGCCAGTCTGATAAATGCAAATTGGTACCTCAGTTGTTTTAATGTGAATTTCTCTAATTAAGAGTGATTTGGAGTATTTTTTCATGTGGCTAAATATAGTTTTCATTTCTTCATTTGGGAACTGCCTATTCATATCCTTTGACTATTTATGCTATTCATTTTTTTCTAATAAGTTCTTATGAAATCAACTCCATCTGAGCAACCAGAACAAGTTTTCTATGAAGGCTAGACATGAACGTTTCTCATGATTTAGGCTTAGTATTTGAAATAAATAATAAAAGAGGAAGCAAAGGACAGGAGATCCAATATGAAGCTAATCTAGGCAAGCACATATATTTTTTTCTTATATTTAGCCTTGATGGCACAGTGGATAGGGCACTGGACATTGAGTAAGGAAGACCTCAGTTCAAATTTAGTCTCAAACACTTACTAGCTATGTGAGCCTGGGGAAGTCACTTACCCTAAATCTGCCTCAGTTTCATCATCTCTAAAATGAGGATGATAGTAGCAACTACGTATTAAGGATGTTTTGAAGATCAAATGAATTAATTATAAATTGCTTAGCACTGTATCTGTAGCATAGTAAATGCTATGTATGTACTAGAACAATATGAAAATGACTTCCTTACCACCTGCCCCTCTTTCTCATTAAAAGGTCCCTCTAATCTAAACTCGCATACAAAAGTTGGGTCAACCAGAGACTGATAAAAGAAAACATATTCAAAATCTGTATCTTAGCAGCAAAGTTAGAACAATTCTAGTGGATGTAAATTCTGTTCTCCCTTTCATGAAATACACAAGAAGTTTTCCTTAGGTTAATTCCTTCATTAAGCCACTCTAACATGTCTTAACAGTATTATTTTCTTTATTATCACTTTACCATTTTTTATTGTTCATATTTGACATAATATATATGACATAATATAACATGCAAGATAACAGTAATATAACATATATTTGTTCTAAATACGTGAAAAATTACAATAAATATGCTTATCCAAGAGAAACAAATCCTTACATTAGCTATGTCCAAAAATCTATGTCTTATTCTTTTTCTTCCTATCTCCCACCCTTCTTTCCTCCCCATGAAGGGAGTAATATGATATAGGTTGCACATATATTTTTATATAATATATATCACCCTATTTGTCATATTGTGAAAAAGTTATATATTGCTTATACTAGAAAAAAATTTGTGGAGTAAATAACATGAAGAATGGTATGTTTTAAGCTAATTTAAACTCTGTTATAGTGAATATATTTTTTCATTATGAGAACCTTGGAATTGTCCTGGGTCCTTGTAATAGTTGTCATTCACAGTTGATCATCATGCATTATTGTTGTTACTGTGTACTATGTTCTCCTTGTCCTGTTCACTTCACTTGGCTTTACTACATTTATCTTTCTATATTTTGATGATCTTGTTTGCCATTTCTTATGGCACAATAATATCCCATTACAAACAAATACAACTTGCTCAGCCATTTCCCACTTTATAGATTATTAGGTTCATTACATTCATTTTCACCTGGCAAAATGGTCAGGAACAAAGTAATGAGCAGTATATGCCCTGGGGGAAATTTATCTTGGACTTTCATATGGAGTGAGAAAAAATGTCCAAAGTAATGAGGAACCCTCCTTTGAACCCAGTTTCACTATTTTTCTAGGACTTGGTAACCTACTTAGCTTGGGATAGAGATACCACACAATAGGATAAGTAGAAGGCTGAGACTTCAGGCTTTTGGAGTAAGTGGATCAATATTTCTACATAAGCATCAAGTCAAGTAAGTATGGTTCCTCATTTGAAGGATGAAGGTGACTTCCAGAAAACTCAAGTTCCTTAATCCCTATAAGGCAGATCAGGTAAGTATGTAAAGGACCAAGATTTCACTCTGAGAATAGAGACTGTTTCCCCCTTTTTCTTTTTCCTTTTAAAAATTGTTTTTCTATGGAAGATTGTATTTTGCAAGTACCATGGCAGATAGCACTACAGTAGGCCTTTTTTAAATAACAAACATGTATTTACTTTTTCTTGATATTATAAAAGAATTTATTCCTTGGTATCTCAGCCTCTTCTCTCTTCCCCATAGCCTAGAAGGTATCATTCCACAAAGATGTATAAATTATGTATTTGGTATATCTATTTATTAGTTCTTTCTCTGAAGGTGAACATTCACAAATTATCCTTAAATATTAATTTTATAGCTGTATGTAATTTTCTTTTGGTTCTTGTTCTTTCACTCTTAATTATTTCATGTAAGTATAAATATAAAAATTAATCTGCTCATTTCTTACAGTGCCTTAGCATTCTATCACAATCATATACCAATATTTGTTCTACCATTCCCAATTTTTGGACATCCCCTCAATTTCCAGTTCTTTGCTGCCACAAAGATCGCTACTATATATATTTTTGGAACATATAAGTTCTTTACTTTTTTCTCTGATCTCCATGGGAAATAGATGTTGTAATGGTATTTCTGGTCTAAGGATATACACAGATTTATAACTCTCTGGGCATAATTCCAAATTGATCTTTAGAATGGTATTGCAGTTGGGTACAAATAATTTCTGTTTGTCTTAGCAAATAGATTCCTAGGTGTTTTATATTGTTTGGAATTATTTTAAATGGTATTTCTCTTTCTATATATTACTACTGGACTTTGCTTGTAATATAGAAATGTTGATGATTTATCTGGGTTTACTTTGTATCTTGAAACTTTTCTAAAGTTATTATTTCAATTAGTTTTTTTACTTGATTCTCTAAGATTCTCTTTATATACTATTATATCATCTGCAAAGAGTGATAGTTTAGTTTCCTCCTTGTCTGCTTTAATTTTTTTCAATTTCTTTTTTTTTTCTCATTGCTAAAGCTAGCATTTCTATTACAATATTAAATTGTAGTGGTAATGATGGACATCCTTGCTTCAAACAGGATCTAACTTGTCCCCATTATAGAGAATACTTGCTAAAAGTTTTAGATAAATACAACTTTTCATTTTAAAGAAAGGCTGATTCATTCTTATGCTTTCTAGTGTTTTTAACAGGAATAGATGTATTTTGTCAAAGGCTTTTTCTGCCTCTATTGAGATAATCATATGATTTCTATTAGTTTTTTTATTGATATGGTCAGTTATGCTCATAGGTTTCCTAATATTAATCTAAAACTGAAATTTAAAAATTTGTGTCAATACTTGTGGGAGTATTTTTGTAACTTATTTTGTGTAAGAAATTTGTGTAACTTAAAAGTTTCCCTTGGCTCTCGTAAGAGAAATTCACACAGCCAAACAGGTGGATTCCCTCTTCAATTTAAACAAAAAGGGTGAATATGTGGAAGGCCAATAAGAGAAACAGAGTCTCAAATAGATAAAAATCTGAGACTCCTCTTTTGATCCCTTTCCTTTTGATTCACACCTTTCCTTATTGGAAAACTTTAAGCTCTTAGCAAACCAGCAGTCAAGATGTTAACATTCTTCCTTTTGGTCAGGAATGCAGCTGCTAGGTCTCAAAAGGTGATTTTCAATATTCAAGGGCAAAACGTTAGTTTAGCAGGGGCATTTCAACCTGAGAAAATATTCCTCAACTTAGCTTACTGATAATAACCCAGCCAAAATTCGGCCATGGCCTTGTTCTATTCTGAAGTCAAACAAGAATTTTTGTGCTTTGATATGACATAATTTGCAACTCCTGCACAAATGCAAAGTTTCAGAGGGGTTCTTTTGTGTGAAATGAGTCTTGAAATATATAATATAATAAACTCCATGATCAGGGAGACAGAGCTGGAAGCTCTGGTAAGGTAAGGAGTGTCCCTTACTTCCTTATCAACTAAGCAGTCCTTATCATATCTGGAGATGATAGATCTCCATGAATACTAATTGAGGATACTAAATTCTAATTAAAGATATCAGTCTATAATTTCTTTCTCTGTTTTTGCTCTTCTTTGCTGGGGTAGCCTCACAATATTTGTGTCCTAAACAGAATTTTATAGGGCCCTTCTTTGCCTATTTCACAAAATAATTTATATAGTATTAGAATTAATTGTTCTTTAAATGTTTGATAGAATTCACTTGCGAATCCATCTGTCCCTAGGAATTTTTTTCCTTAGGGAGTTCTTTGGCAGCTTGTTAAATTCCTTTTCCTGAGATGTCAGCTTTTGAACCTCCTTTTCCATTTAGCAAATTCTACTTTTTAAAAACTCTTTTCATCACTGGATTTTTTTTTTTGCCTCATTTTCCATTTTGCCTATTCTGCTTTTTAAGCTCTTATTTTCTTTTTTATCACTTTAATTTCTCTTCCCTATTTTCCCTCTGCCCTTCTAATTTGATTCTTGAATTCCTTTTTGAGATCATCATTTTTTTTTTCTTTAAACCCTTATCTTCTGTCTTGGAATCAGTACTGTGTTCCAAGGTAGAAGTGTGGTAAGGGCTTAACAATAGAGGTTAAGTGATTTGCCCAGGGTGACACAGCTTGGGAGTGTCTGAGGCCAGATTTGATCTGAGTTCTTCCTGTCTCTCAATTCACTGAGCCACCTAGCTGCTTCGCCACCCGTTTTTCTTTAAAATTATGTATTTATTTTCTTTGATCTAACTATCCAGTTCTGAGTCTATGACTCATTCTTTGTCTACATAACAATTTTATATTTCTACTTTTTGTTGTTGTTTCCTTATTTTCCCATTCTGTTTTTTTAACTTAAATCTGGACTCTGTTTTAAGGATAGAGGGGGCATTCTCTTAAACTTGAGTTTTTCTTTGCTACTAGTCTTCGCACTCATTTTGGGCTCTTTCAAGTTTTAGTTCTTCCAAGGTGATATAATTCCTATGGCCTTGGACCTCTGAAAGTCACCTCCCATTGTTAATTCAATCTCATCCAGGAACTTTTGAGGGATTCTAATACTCAGAAAACTGTGAGCTATGTTGTTTTGGGGCCCATGACCAAGCCTCAGCTTTGGGCAGGGGCCCGTGGCATCACTCTGGACTTACATGATCCAGCGACATAGGCTGCCTTGTGCTGGGGTTGCAAGTATTTATTGTAAGCTTGGTCAAGGGTTCTGTGTGCACCCACTAGGCACAAAGAGGACTTAATTGTGTTGGGGCTTGGGGCCTGAGGGCAGGCTTGACCAGGGGCTCCAAACCTCATTTTTGGGTTTATACCAGGCAGTTGTACTATGGACTACACTGTATTGGGGCTTGAGGTCATACTTCAGGGTTAGGTAGATTTTCTGTGCCTCCCCTTAGGCTTGAACTGATCAGCTACACTCTGAACAGATTGCACTAGGGCTTGGGTTTTCACTGCAGGTTTGAGCTAGGACATGGAATTTTAAGGGGATGGGCATGGGATACTCTGTTGTCAGTTTAGGCAGGGCCTTGAGGCCTCCAAGTTGGCTGGATTCAGGTTCTGAATCTGGAACAATAGGGGTAGGATTGGGTAGGGGAGCTTGTGGTTGTTAGCTTGTGCCAGCACTCGTTCATGTAGCATTATGGCAGGCTATCCTTTACCCTAGTGAAATATACCTTATCTGTCCACCTTCTAAGTTGTATTCTGCTGAAAAAAACCTTCCTTTACTCTGTCCTCTCATTGGTATTATCTCTCCAGTTTTCATTTTGAAGTCTTATTTTAATATTGGTTAGAGAGGATTCTCAGAACTGTTCAAGCTTTTCATGCCTCTACTCTACAATCTTTGCTCCACTATTTGTGCAGTTATTTTAAATTGATTTTCTCTTTCTATCTCCTGAATTTCGTTATTGGTATATAGTAATAGGAATGATTTATTTCAGTTTATTTTAAATACAACGTTGATCAAATTTTTAATTATTTTATCTACGTTTTTAGGTTTAAGGTTCTCTAAATATGTCATATCAAATTTAGAGACTGATAATTTCTCCCTTCGTTTCTATTTTTATTCTTTCAATTTATTTTTCTTATATTATTGCTATAGCTAGCTTTTATAATATAATATTTAATAATAGTTGTGATAATGGATATTTTTGCTTCCTTCCTGATTTTACTGAAAAAACTTCTAGATTATTTTTCACCTTATAACAATGCTTGCTCTTAGTTTTAGATAAAAAAGGCTCCATTTATTCATATGCTTTCTAATGTTTTTAACAATAACAGTCATTGTGTTTTTCCAAATGCTTTTTCTGCATCTATTGATGTAATTAAATAACTTTTGTTGTTTTAATTACTGACATGGTCAGTTATGCTTAGAGTTTTCCTAATATTGAGTGAGCCTTATATGAAACATTTAACCATAGTTTCTGGTCCTTATGATGGATTATTGTAATCTCCATGCTAGTATGTTATTTAAATGTTTTGCATCAATATTTATTAGGGAAGTTGACCTATAGCTTATTTTTCCCTCTAATTTTGCTCTCCCCAGTTTAGGTATAAAAACCATATTCATGTTATAAAAGGAATTGGTGCTATTCATTCTTTAGCTATTTTTTAAAAAATAATTTATATAGTGTGAAGAGTGAATCAAACTTTGTCTATCAATCAGTAACTTTTAAATTAATCAATAAAGAGCTTGAAACACTCTTCTTAACACTAAGTAAGAGAATTCAGGAGTCACTACAGTGGGTGACAACTCCAGAGGTCACTGCCTTGCCCTTGGGCAGTGCTAAGCAAATTGAAAGTCTGCAATTGGTTCCCATAAAGTGGAGGAAGGGACAGGAAGTGATGTGCAAAAAATACTATGAAACGTCCTGAACTTCCTGTCAGGGATCTTCTCCCTTTGTGACTTCTCCTTCAGGACTTGGCTTTTAGACTTTGTCTTAGAACTTTGGCTTTTGGACTTCACCTTGGGACTTTTGTCTTTTAGACTTGAACTTTATGACTTCGCCTTTGGAACTTGACCTTTGGTCTTCTCTTTTGGAATTTGTCTTAGGAGACTCTGTGTCAGTGAGCTGGACAGAAGGAGGAGACTCTTTCCCTGAATCCTGCTTTGGCTTGCTCGGTGAGTAGCTGGCCTACCTTTCCTGATTTCTGGAGAGATTGGTTCTGGAAAGGAAAACTTTCCTGGAGGAGGTTGCATTGGTGGAACCTTTGCTGAAGGCACCACCAGGTCCTCTGGCTAAAAGTTACCAAGCTCCAACAGGGCTGAGATGGAACACTGGAGCAACGATTAGGGTGTAGGCTAGACATTTCTCTACCCTCTTCCTACATTTCTCCACTTTCACTCTTTACCTCTTTATAAATAAAGCTACTAAAAGTCATTTTGACTTAAGCTATAATATTTTTAAATTGGCAAACACAATATTACTTTAAAACTTTCTTATGAGTATAAAAACCTAAACTTTATATTCTTAAAAAATTATTGGGATTTATTGCTCCTTAAATGGTAGAATTCACTTGTGAATATATTTTGTTCTGGATATTTGTTATTACCTAGCTCATTTATATCTCATTAAATTTCATTGTCTACAGTAGGTTTTTTTTATTTTTTATTTTTTTTAACATTTATTAATATACATTTTTAACATGGTTACCTGATTCATACTCCTCTTATCCCCTTCACCCCCCCATCCCCCCCACCCAAGGCCATTGTGCATTTCCACTAGTTTTGTCATGTGTCCTTGATCAAGACCAATTTCTAAATTGTTGGTAGTTGCATTGGTGTGGTAGTTTCGAGTCCACACCCTC
>NC_058134.1:82020847-82052085 GCF_016433145.1 Gracilinanus agilis
CCTACCCATGAGCAATCAATGGCTTTCCAATTGTTTAACTCCAGTTTTATTTGTTTGGAAAGTGTTTTGTAGTTGTTTTCATATAATTGCTGTGTTTGTTTTGGTAGGTAGATTCCTAAGTATTTTATATTGTCTAGGGTGATTTTAAATGGTGTTTCTCTTTCTACTTCTTGCTGCTCTAGTGTGTTGAAGATGTATAGAAATGCTGATGATTTATGTGCATTTATTTTGTATCCTGCAACTTTGCTAAAGTTGTTGATTATTTCTACAAGCTTCTTAGTTGATTCTCTAGGATTTTTTAAGTAGACCATCATATCATCTGCAAAGAGTGATAGCATAGTTTCCTCCTTGCCCACTTTGATACCTTCAATTTCTTTTTCTTCTCTAATTGCAACTGCTAGTGTTTCTAGTACAATGTTAAATAATAGAGGTCATAATGGGCATCCTTGTTTCACTCCTGATCTTATTGGAAAGGCTTCTAGTTTATCCCCATTGCATATGATGTTTGTTGATGGTTTTAGGTATATACTGTTTGTTATTTTTAGGAAAGGTCCTTCTATTCCTATACTTTTCAGTGTTTTCAATAGGAATGGATGCTGTATTTTGTCAAAGGCTTTTTCAGCATCTATTGAGATAATCATGTGATTTTTGTTTTTTAGATTGTTGATATGGTCAATTATGTGGATGTGCATGATCCTCTGCAGGAGGTTCCTTTACAAGTGTCAGGGCGCTGCTTCCACAGTCGTATACCCGTTTGCACTGGTTCCCCACTCAGGTTTTCAGAGCTTTAGTTCCTGGCTGTGTCTGCCTCCACCCACGCCTCCGCCCGTGCCTGTGCACTCTGCGCTGGGCGTCCATTCTCTGCTCCCAAGCTCAGATTTCGCTTGCGTTCTCTGGCTTATTGGGGTCCTAAATCTTGCTGCTCTCAGGAACAGGCCCCAGAGCTGCCAATGACTCGATGGGTGCCTCAAACTTGCTCTATTTCTTTTTAGCTGGCTTCAGAGCTATAGATTTTGTGTGTAGAGGGCGTGGGGGTGGGGTGGTTGCTCAGCCCGCGATTTAGTGAGAGCCCTTTATAGCCTGGAAATGTCTCGATTCCACGTACCTTCCACTCTGTGCCCTGTTGTGGGGTTCCTCCGTTCGTCTGGACTTGTTTTTATGTCCCCTTGAGGAGTTTTGTGTGTTTTGGTCAGGAGAGGTTAAGAGCTGCTTCTTACTCTGCTGCCATCTTCACCCGGACAGTAGGTTTTTTTTTTAATATTCTGTTTCCTCTTCTTTTACTTTGGAGGCATTGAATATTCATTTTAAAACTTACAATATATTCATCTATTTGACTTAAATTGTAAGTTTTATTTTTTAAAAATTCAAAGCACTTCAATAAGTGCATTAATTTCATTTTCATTGGTAATGTATTTACCCTTTTTATATTTTATATTCTTAATTTGTTTTTCTTCTCTTTTTGAATAAATTAGTCATTTGTTTATTTATATTTTTATAAAACTAGATTTACTTTTATTTATTAGTTCAATGGTTTTCAAATGTTATCTGTCTCCCCACCATTTTACCTGACACCATAAAATTTCTTCTTAGCAGGACTTGTTTATGTGAGATAATAGTCTTCTTTCTTCCTCTCCCTTCATCTTTCTTCCATGCATACCTCTCTTATTTATTCATTATTTTTAGATCATTCCATCATAATTTACTCATTTCTATGCCCTATCTATGTAAAGTCCTTCTAACTCCCTTAATAATGGCAATATTATTAAGAGTAACATTTTTCATCTTTCCATTTAGTAATATAAATAGTTTAATTAACTCCTTAGTACCCTATATTTTCTTCTTTGTACTTTTCTTTTTATGCTTCTTGAGTCTTGTTTTTGAAAGTCAAATTTTTTATTCATCTCTATTATTTTTAACAGGAGTACCTGAAAGTCTTTTGTTTCATTAAATATATATATATATATATTCTTCTTTAGGATTATACTCAATTTTGCTGTGCAGGTTATTCATGCTTTTAATCCTAATTCCTATGCTTTCTGGAATATCATGTTATAAATCCTATGGTCTTTTAACCTGGTAGCTACTTGATTTATGTGATCTTGACTGTAGATATGGTACTTAAACAGTTTCTTTATTCTTGAAGTAATCTCTCTGTGACTTGGGATCTTTAGAATGCAGCTTTAGTTTTCTTAGGAGTTTTCATTTTGGGATCTCTCTCAAGAAGTGATTGGCAAACTCTTTCCATTTCTATTTTTTCCCCTCCAGCTCAAGAATATTGGGGCAATTTTTTCCATTACAGTTTCTTGAAATAGATTTTAAAACTACTTCTTTGATTTCAGATTTCAAGTGGTATATTAATTCTTAAATTATGCTTTATTGGGGCAGCTGTGTAGCTCAGTGGAGTGAGAGTCAGGCCTAGAGACAGGAGGTCCTAGGTTCAAACCTGGCCTCAGCCACTTCCCAGCTGTGTGACCCTGGGCAAGTCACTTGACCCCCATTGCCCACCCTTACCAATCTTCCACCTATGAGACAATACACCAAAGTACAAGGGTTAAAAATAAATTATCCTTTATTAATCAGTCAACATAATTGACTATATCAATAATAAACTAGCAGAAACTATATGATTATTTCCATTGATACAGAATAACTTTTGACAAAATACAACACCCATTTCTCTTAAAAACACTATAGAACATTAGAATAAATATAACATTACTTAATAGCATAAATAGTACCTATATAAAATCATCAGCAACATTATTTATAATGAGGATAAGCTAGAAGACTTCCCAAAAAGATCACGAGTGAAACAAAAATAATAATTATCAACAATTCTACTCAATTTTTTGCTAGTAATACTAGTTACATAACATGAGTAAAAGAAACTGAAGTAATTAGAATGACTAGTGAGGAAATAAAGCTATCACTATTTGCAGATGGCATGATGGTATACCTAGAAAGTCCTAGAGAATCAACCAAAAATGTAATAAAAACATTATCATCTTTAGCAAAGTTGCAGGATATAAACTAAAACATTAGCATTTCTCTATACCACCAACAATTCCTAATATCCAGCGAAATACCACTTAAAATAAAGGTAGACAGTACAAAATATCTGGGTTCTACCTTCCAAGACAAATCTGGAAACTACATGGTGAAAACTACAAACCACTTTTCACAGTCAGATCTAAACAAATGGAAAATCAATAATTGTTTATGGATAGGTTGAGCCAATGTAATAAAAATGATCATTCTTCCTGAATTAATTTACTTATTCAGTGCCATACCATTCAAACTACCCCTAAATTATCTCATATAAATAGAAAAAATACAACATCCATCTGGAAGAACAAAATCCCTAAGTATCAAGGGAATGTATGAATAAAATATAAAATAATGTAGTTTAGCTTTACTGGATATCAAACTCTATTATAAAATGTCAAACATCAAAACAATCTAGTACTGACTAAGGAATTGCATGGAGGACCAATATCCTCCAAGGAATATATTAAGTTCTCAACACATAGTTCTTAATGATCACAGTAACCTAGTTTTTGATAAACACAAAGAAATAAGCTTTTAAAAGAACTCCCTATTTGACAGAAAGTGCTAGAAAAACTGGGAAACAGTGTGGCAGAAATTAGGTATAGACCATCAATACCAACATATACCAATTTAAAGTCAATATGGATATATGATTTAGATTTAAAAAGCAATACTACTATAATACTATACTATACTAATCAGAGGATCACAAACTAGTTTACCTCTGAGATCTATGAATAAGGGAAGAATTTAAGTCAAAACAAGACACAAGAGCATTATGAGAAGGAAAATAGATAATTAACTACATTAAATTTGAAGATTTTCTGCACAAACAAAAGCAATGCAAACAAGATTAAAAAGGAATGAAGTGGGGAAGATCTTTATAGCAAGTCTCTTTTATGAAGGCTTCAGTTCTCAAATATATAGAGAACTAAGTCAAATTCATAAGAATTTAAATTATTTCACAATTTACAAATAGTCAAAGGATAGGAACATGCAATTATAAGATGAAGGAATTAAACTGCTCTTTAATCATAAGGGGAAAATGTATCCCAAACATTTTGATTATAAAAATGCAAATGAAAACAACTGAGCTACTACAATCCATCAGATGAACTAACATGATGAAAGAGGAAAATGAGAGTGTTGGAGTAGATGTGAAAAAACTGGGACACTAACACTCTGTGGAGCTGCAGACTGATTAAATCATTCAGGAAAACAACCTATAACCATGTCCCAAGGGCCATAAAACTATGCATACTCTTTTATCCACAATACCACTGTTAGGTCTGTATCCAAAAGAGATAAAAAATAAGGAAAAAGAACCTGCCCAACACCTCTCCTAATCATGGCAAATAACTGGAAATTGAAGGAATGCCCCTCAATTGGGAAATGGCTAAACAAGTTTTGGTATATTCTTGTAATTGAATACTATTGTGCCATAAGATTCATAAAACAGAAAGATCATAAAAAATATGGAAGATTTATATGATATAATGCAAAAGAAAATTAGCAGAACTAAGAGAATAATGTACAGAATAAAAATAGTAATGTATGATGATCAACTGTGAATGACATGGAGGTGTCCTGGATCTTTGCCTTATTGATATTAGTCATGAACAAAAAAATCCATAGAGGCAACAGACAGCCCGAATACAAATTTAAACATAACATTCTTTATTTCATCCATGAACTTTCCTTTAGTGTAAACAATATGTGTCTTCTTTAATGACATGATGAACATGGAAATATGTAGTATATGATAATATGTGGACAATTTATATGGTATTACCTGCCTTCTTAGGAAAGGGGTAGGGGTGGAGAACATGGTTTGCAAAATATTAAAAACCAAAAGTTAAAAATTTTGTTGAACTGGGAAAAATTTTAAAATACTATATTTTAAAAAATTAAACAAAATCAGGAAAATCTTCCTAAAGAATATTGGATTTTAGCTCAAAATTGAAGGAAACCCAAATGAAGAGGGAAATAATCCCAAACAGGGGAGTAACCAGGGAAAATTATGAGGGTCAGGAGATGGAGTATCTTCTGCAGTAAATATCAGATATTATTATCACTTGTGACATCAGGTATATGGCAACAATTAAAGTCTAATGTGGGAAAGGTAAGAGGGAGATTATGAAGAGTTTTTAATTCCAAAAATGTTTTTATTTGGTATTTGTAGTGAGTAGGAACTGCTAGAGTTTATTAAGCAAGGGCTTGATATGTCAGACTTTTTCACATCAGCATTTTTGAAAAATTAATTTATTCTTTGGAGGATGGAATCTCAGATCACAGTAATATGTCAAAGACACCAAGCAGAAACCTAATGTAGATATAAAAACTTCCCAACCAAATGCAGAAAACCAGAAATAATAAATGCATCTTCATCAGATCATGATAATATAAAATTAAAATCATTAAGGGCCTCTGGAAAGATAAATTAAAAATAAGAGGAAGCACATATTGGTTCTGCTTAATTCTTTTTTCCAGCAATTTGTATTTTCATTGAATATTCCTCATTTTATTTACTTTTACTTCTTTTCTAGAATATGCAGCAACAAAGTAGGCTGCTTTTCACAATATTTTGTGGAATATTTTCACAAAGTTTTGAAAATCTTAAATACTCTCAACATGCAGAAAGGAGATTCTGCCCAGTGCTTATATGAGGAACTCCAGAGCTACAACCAAAGAAATGCAAATGGATGATAAATTCTGGGGAGGGGAAGTAATCTTAAAGAGATCTGGAAATTCATTGATGTTAACTATTTTGAGTTTTGTTTCCCCTCCATGATAGTGAAGGAGTCTTTATTGTAAGTGGAAAGAAAGATTTTTTTAATTCAATACCTATATCCCATCATGCTTATTGTATTTTTCTGATTGTTTCCTTTAAGATTTAATTTTTTGAAGTTCATTTATAAATCTGATCAATATCTTTTTGTTACACTGAATCATTTTAAGCTATTGTGTTTTGTCTATTAGATATATTCTGTTACATTATTTTTATTTGCACCTTTCCCCTATTACTGTTCTGAAGAACATATCATTTTGAAAGCCCATGACGACCTTGCGCAAACCCATTTCAGTGGCAAAACCAGAACTCCTTATGTATGCTGGGTTTGTCACCAGATCCATTAAGGTCATATGTTGCCCTAACAGCCTTTTGTTTCATTTTGCCTTTGTTAATTGTCACATAGATGATGGATGAACTCTATCTAAACTGGTTATAACTTGTATACAACCTTCAGAGAATTTAATGAGTTAAATATCTCAATTGATTTTAAGGGATCTTCAGAAATGATCTTTAGATATCTAGTAGCTTCTGAATGATATTTTTAATATATATTTTAAAGAATGTTTAATTAAAAGTAGAGAACAAAATAGAAGTTCCAGCCACAAAAGTTTTATATAAAACATGAAGCCTAAAGTAGCTTCTGCATCATATTTTAACTCTTCAGTTTAATCTATCTCCACCAGAATGATTTAGAGTCTTCGTGACATTTTAGACCCCAATATGTTTTCTTCAGCAGAAAAATAAATTGGGTTTTTTTCTAGGCTCTTCTGCCAGATTTTGAAATAATGGCAGTAATAGACTTTGTTAAAAATATTTCAGCCAAGGTTGAAAGATTTGCTACATCTGTAGAACTTGTGACAAGTATCCATGAACTTCATAGATTTTTTAAATGTCACACAGCAAGTGGCTATATAGAGACTCATGTGAATTGTATATGATCGTGAGTTTTTTTGCTAGTATCATTAACTTGGCTATTGTGAATTTTGTGAATTTTAGTACTTTTTTGAATGTGCATTATCTACTGTACTACTGTTTTATAAAGCTATTATGAAAATCATTTGCACTCACACACTGGTTCATGGCCAACTTAAAAAGGAAATGCAGCTCATTTTTGAGTGAGAAACCTTTGTATTCTACCTCTTCTTGGCTGACACAGTGTGTCACTGATTGTAAGCCATATATTTCTGATTTTTAAAACATTTTTATTATTGTTTTTCCTTATATGTGTGATAAAATATTTTATTTTTTCTCATTTTTTGAACTCGAAGCACATATTACCAGTATTAAAAAGTTGTTTTGATTTTGCACTAAGGTAAGTTTAAAAATGTCCATTAACCCTAATGTCCCTGCATATCCAAAAAACTTTAGACTATAAAAATAATACCATTAATTTTTTGAAAAAAAATAGGACTTTGCTTAATGATTCTGTCTGATTCCAGGAGAAGGGAATAAAAAAGAGTCAATGTACAATCCCAAAAAAGCACAACTCTAACCTGCATAGTGCCTATTAAGCAGAAGGTCAAAGAGACCAACCAATCACAGTGGAATTGATGAAATTTTGAACCAAGACAAGACAACCTGAACTTATTTGGGGTTTGAGGTTGTGGCTATTTTGACATATGTCAGAGGTAGGTCTTCCCTTAGTCACATTCTAACAAACACCTCACTTTGGCTGCCATCCTGGCTCTAGTATCCCTGAGAGATAAGGCCAAATCAGACCAGGGAATACCGTTTCCCATTTGGTGCTAAAATTTAGTCTCTTTTGTATCTTTCATAGTGTGGCAAACTTTCTGTAATCCTTGCTACTGATTGGGTAAGTTCATAATCACATAAATCACTTTAATTGGGCCCTGATTCAAGGATCTGTTATGGGTTTATTTTTCTTTTACTTAGATTTTTAGACGTAAGACTTTGACATTTTATATTTCATCCAGAACTTACTTTTTTTTCTTTTTGTGGCTTTTTTGATGTTTTTTTTTCTTTTGCCAATTGATTTATGTACCTTATAACTCAGCCATGCATCCCTGAGTGATTTCTGTGTTTGTCAATATCCTCCTCAGGGAGGAATGTATTACTATTGTATAATGCAAAGTTTAAATCCTTTTGAGAATAATTTTAGGATAAGAAACTTGCTACCTCCCTGAATACATAAAGTGAACTGTTTGGAGAAGGCTCCATGAAGATGCTTGCAGAGATTACATGCTATACCAGAAGATCCAGTGTGAACTTTGGGATGTGCTAAATTGGACTGTAGGCGGGATGAATGCATTTGTTTTGAATGTGCACTCTTATGCCAAAAGGGACTGCCCCCACATTGGCTTTTTGTCAATGTAGCAATCATTGATTTTGTTCTTTTTTTTCTTTTATTTCCTTTTTATCCCCAAAGTGTTGTAATTTAAAAGTTGGTTATGTTTAAAATGATCCCTTTGGGAAGACTGGTCTCCCAAAAGGATAATAGGGGGAATGTATAATTAGAAAATCTTGAACCGTTGAAATACATTACCCAGAATCTGTTTCCTTTTGTCCATGTTGTGTCTTCATGTGTTGTTTATAAGTTTGCTGTAAGCCCATCCTTGCTCTCTTTTTCCTACCACTGAGGCTGGGTTAGAACCCTTTTTACTCTAGCTTTTTATTTGTTATTATTAATAAATCTTACTAAATATAATACTTGGAGTATTTGGTTATTAATTTTTAATCTTACACATATGGAAATGCGTTTTTTGTAATAATGCATGTTTAACCCAGATGAAATTGTCCTTCATCTCCAATATAGAAAGTAAATTGAACGTATGGGAAAGTTACAGAGGGTTTGAGTATTTTCAAAGGATTTGAACAGGAGAGCTGGCACATGAGTGGAACTAAACAGGTGAGGTTCTGGAACAGGAGGAAGTGATAAGAGGCAATGCCAGAATTCTAAGAGAATAAGTAGAACTCTGGAGACCAATGCAAGAGGAACTTCCTTTCTGTGGCCATCTTTGGGTCAAATTTGATAAGGAGCTGTGTTCCTGATTTCCTTGGACGTTTCCCAAATCTCAGAAAGTCTTCCATGAATCCACCCAGATCCTGTGGCCTGTTTTTTCAGCATCATCAACATTTCCACTCAATTTGTATGATCTTTTAAGGACTCAGATCTCTGTTCTGCCCAAAAGAGCCAGACCATCAAGGCTCCAGCTTTTTCACCATCTAGCCAATTTATCTGACTAGTCTTTGCTGACTCTCTGATTGGATCTCAGTGCACCACTTAGTCAGTTTAGGTAGTTAGAATATTCTTAGGCAGAGGCAGAGTAAAATAGAGTAACTCAATTTTATTGGGAATGAAGAGGATCTGAAAGGGTCAGGGAGGGAGGAGTTAGAAATGGGAAGTTTTAGGGATCCCTTGTTACCCTGTTCCACACCCCTTCCTGAGTTTCTCAAATAAACAAAGATCTGTTATTTACATCTTCTGAGCAGTAAGATAGTGTTGTCTGCAACCTACAGGATTTGAGCCCTACCACTTTGTTTCATACTGTAGGCAGACCACATTGGGTCTATAGAGTTGGTTCAACCCACAATCCATTTTCTATAGATTTTACAAGGTTCCCTCACTTACTTATTTCACCAGAAAAGGTGGAAGGGAAGGAAGGGAGGGAGACAATATGGATCTTATTATGCCAGAAAATTAAGTAGAACATTACTATTACCTGTAACTGGGAAAATAAAATATCTCTTAAAAATGCTGAACTGTCTAAATAGAAAATAGGTAAAAAAATTCACTGAAGAAAAGATGTACCTAACAAGTAGAATTGGCCAAATGAAAAAAAAATCTAAAAACTTATGGAAGAAAATAAAGATACAAATGCACTAGAAGAAGTGCGAAGTGAGGAAAGAAGAGGGAGAATTACTTCTCATAAAAAAGGTATGAAAGAAAGAATTTATGCACTCGAGGAGTAAATGGAACTAGTAGTGTTTAACCCTTGAAACTCATTCCTTATTTCCTAGCCTACAGGAAAATAGAATGAGATGGGAATAAAAGAAAGGAGGTGGGGTTGATAGAGCAAAGAAGAGAGGCAGTGATCAAAGGCAAAACAGACTTTTGAGGAAGTATATGGTGACAGAAGAAGAAAGTATAAATAGGAAAAACAGAAAGAAATATAGTTGGTAATCATAATTATGAATATGAATATAATAAACTCATCCACAAAATGGAAGCAGATAGCATAATGGATTAGAACAGAAAATCCAATATGTTGTTTACAAGAAACCCTCTTGAAACAGAGAGACACAATTCACTAAAATATACTATAGACAAATAAATATTACCAACACTTAAACAAGTATGCACCAAATGACATAGGATTTGAATTCCTAAAGGAAAAGTTAAATGAGTTACAGAAGGAAATAAATAGTAAAACTATACTAGTGAGGGATTCCAACTTTCAACTCTTAGAACAAAAATTTTTTTTAAATAGCCATAAAACAATTAATAAAGAAGTTAAGAAGGTGAATAGAATTTTAGAAAAAATTTGGTATGATAGACCTTTAGAGAAAATTGAATTGGAATAGAAAGGAGAATATCTTTTTCTCACTGTACGTGGTACTTCCAAAAAATAGTGACCATTTATTAAAGTATTAAAAACCTTATAAATAAATGCCAAGTCCCAGGCAACATGGAAGGAGCTGGGGTGGAGAGGTAGGCATAGAAACGGCAGCCCAGGCAGGACAAGCGGTGGGGCTGGAAGTACATATTCCGGATTGGCACTGTGAGTAAGAAACATGACAGGTTTATCTCCAGGATGCAACTGCCGCACAGTCTGGGGGGCCAACGGAGGCCTTGTAGCTTTCCCAGTGGGGAAGAGAGACAAGGTAGCCATGGCTGAAAGACCTGAGGACCTGAAACTTCCCAATTCTGTCTTCACCAGGATCAAGTAGGTGTTCCCCAACAGTATCAATATCTTCAAAGAGGCTAGAAGCGCCATCTCACCAGCCACCATCCAGTTAGTGCTGTATGCCACGTCTTGTGCAAACAACTTTGCAATGAAAGTAAAGTGGAAGACCCTAAAAACTATTGATGTACTGTCAGCTATGGAAGACATGGAATTTCAGTGATCTATTTCTCCTTTGAAATAAGCACTAGATGCATATAGACGTGAACAGAAAGGTAAGAAGGAAACTTCAGAGCAAAAGAAGAAAGATAAACTCAAAAGGACAGATTCTAAAGACCAACACAAGAGCAGGGAAGATGATAAGGATGAGGATGATGAAAGAATGGAAGAGGAGGAACAGAATGATGAAGTTGACAATTGAGCTTCCTGGAGAGAATGGCATTTCAGATGTTAAGGAAACTTAGAGTTGTGACACTGTTGCCTGTATTGTGATCTTTGTCAGAGAATTCTATGGCCTTTTCTTTCACTGCTAAGAATGCTTATTTTTAAGGAACTACTAATACTTGAATAATTCCTAGAGCTTTCTTGAATGAGACAGTCCTAATTTCATTTTATATAATCCATAAATTATGACCTTTTGACAAGGTAAGGTTATGAACTGTCATTTCATCTGATTTTATACTGGGGAAAAATGTGTGGAAGATACATTTTTTCACTTCCTGTTTTATGACCCAAATTTCATACAATCTATTATTTAGGGGCTTTAGAGGCAGTTGGAAATTGGAGAAATTTGAACTTTGAACATGAGTAATCTGTGAAAGAGTGATTGCAGCACTCTGGATTCGGGGCACTGTCCAAAAGTTGATGGTAAAAATGAAATTTAATTCCTTCAAAGTAACTTTCAGCAAGGTTCTGCTTCCTTTGATTTGTAGTTTCTCTTACTGAATCTTTCCCTAGTCTCTTTGCTGAGTTTGAGACTTGATTCCTTTTTGCCACACTTAACACTTTGTATCTGTTTTGAATTTTATGCTCCACTATATTAGTGGAAGATAGAATTTGCTTTAAAGTAGGCATTTCGTCTTGAAAGTCTTTACCCCTGCCTACTGAACAAAAGTTTGGAAACAGATTTTTCAAGAATACATAATCCCTTTAGTTTTTGTTTTATAGTGAACCTCATAGGTTCATCCTTTTGATTCTTAGCTTTTTTATTTAATAAATGACTAGCTCCAAAATCTATTCTTCCGGACATTACAGTCATTCTCTCCAAACTGTCTGTTGCTAATATGCAACCTTCCATCTGGCTTAACTTAAGAAATGTAAAGTTTTCTTCTAGTCTTATAATTCTGACTTTCATCTTTTAAAGATAGTTTGATGGAATAAATTTTAATGAAATCAAATAAAGCTTTGGGATATAATTCTAGTCAGTCTTCCTTTTTTGGTCCATAAAATTATCATAGTGATCCTACTCTCAACTGGAGTATTAGAGGTGAACAAATGTAGCCTATTACCATTTACTGATGGCTTATAGGGAATAGTTTTTGATAAATGAGGGAAGAATTTCATTTCACTCACTTCATTTGAGGGAGGTATATTTAATGTTTCTTATAATTATATATTATAATAATAATTAAAAATATGAAATATTGTTAAATAATAAAAATAGATACCAATAATCATTTTTATTTTATATTTATTAAGTGTATCTACTCATCATAATTCAATAAAAAAGTATACTCAATAAAAAAGTATACTCAATAAAAAGCCATGAAAATATAGATAAAAATAAATTAGAAACAAGATAATATAATCCTAAAAAATAAGTAACTCAAAGAGCATGTCATGTAAATAATCAATTATTTTATTGAGGAGAATGACAACAAAAGGGCAATATAGTAAAATTTATGGGAAGTAGTCAAAGCAATATTTAGGGGAAATTTATATATCTAAATTGTTATATCAATAAAATAGAGAAAGAACAGATTTCTAAATTGGGTAGAGAATGAAAAAAAATTTAAAAGAATAAACTAAAAATTCTCAATTAAGTACCAAATTGGAAATCATAAAAAATAAAGGACAGTTTATAAAATTGAAAGGAAGAAGACCATTGAAGTAAAAAATAATATTAGGACCTGTTTTTTTAAATAGATAAGCTATTGGTTAACTTGATTAAAATAAAGAAGAAAAGGAAATTATCTGTATAAAAATTAAAAAGATTTATCCACTTTCAATGAAGAGGAATTGAAAGCAGTTATTAGTAGCTATTTTGCCCAATTATATGCCAATAAATATAACAATCTAAATAAAATTTAAACTTAAATAATAGTAAATATTCAATTAAAATATTTGAAATACTTAACTTCAGTAGTTGCAGGATACAAAATAAACCCACATAAATCACTCTAATTTCTTTATATTGCTAGCAAAGTCCAACAGCAAGAGATAGGAAAAGAAATCCCCTTTAAAATTCTTCCTGACAACATAAAATATTTGGGAGTCCCACCTTCCAAGACAAACTAGGGAGCTATTTGAACACAATTATAAAACACTTTTTAAACAAATACATTAATATCTAAACAATTGGAGAAATATTAATTGGTCATAATTAGACTGAGCCAATATAATAAAAATAGCAAGTTATCTATATTAATCAAGTTTCATATTCAATGCAATACCATGTAAACTATACTCAAATTATTTCAAAGAATAAGAAAAATAATAAAAGAATCAATCTATGTAAACAGTCCATAATATCAAAGGAATCAAATTTAAAAAGTAAAGGAAAGAAGTTTAATAATATCCTATCTCACATTATATTTCAAAACAGTAATAATCAAAAACAATTCTGTTACTGGCTAAAAATACACTGGTGAGTGAGTGGAGTAGATTGGGTAAACAATAGTAATTTACTATAGTGATTTCTGTTTTGATAAATATGTAGCACCAAAATTTGGGACAAACATCTCATCACTTGACAAAAATTGCTTGGAAAACTTGAAATCCTTTTGGCAGAAATGAGATATAGACTAACTTACCACATCATATACCTAGAAAAGTTCAAAATGCATTATGTTATTTAGACATAAAGGGGAATATTAGGAGTGAGCAGGAAATACTTTACCTTATCAATCCTATAAATAAGGGAAGAATTTATAACCAAATAAGATAGGGAACACTATAATATGCAAAACTGATTATTTTGATTATATTGAAAAAGGTTTTGCAGAAACAAAACCAGTGCAGCTGAGATTAGAAAGCAACAACAACAAAAAAATAGTTGGAAAAATTATGAGAAGTTTCTCTGATAGTTTCCTCATTTCTCAAATATTTAGAAAACTGAATTAAATTTATAAGAACATGGGCCATTCCCACTTTTAGCAATGGTCAAAAGATTTAAAGAGGCAGTTTTCAGAAAATGATACCAAAGGACCTTATAGTCATATGATGAAATGTTCTAAATCATTCGTGATTCAATAAATCCAAGTTAAAACAACTTTGAGGTATTAACTCATACCTACCAGCTTGGCTAACATGACAGACATGGAAAATGACAATTATTGGACTGGAATGTTGAAAAATTGGGACACTAGCGAACTGTTGGTGGAGTTGTTAATTTATCTAACAATCCTGAAGAGCCATTTGGCTCTACAACCAAAGGATTATAAAATTGTACATCCTTTGACCCTGCAATACCACTTACTAGTTCTGTATCCCTAAGAGATTGAAGAAAAAGGAAAAGAAAAAGGTCTTATATGTACAAAAATATTTATAGCAGTTTCTTTTGTCGTGGCAATGAATTGGAATTTGAAGGTTGTCTATCTCATGGGGAATGATCAAGCAAGTTGTGGAATATTTTTGGAATATAATACTATTTTGCTATGAGAAATGATGAGCAGGATGCTTTCAGAAAAACCTGGGAGGACTTATATTGAAGCAAAGTGTAATGAACAGGAGGCTGTTGCTTACAGTAAGAGTAATCTTGAATAATTATCAACTCTGAATGACTTAAGTATACTTAGCAATTCAATGATCAAATAATTCTAAAGGACTTTTTTTCTGAGATACTATTTATTTTTTATATATTATAACAATAATACTATATACATGATCTCTTATGAATCTGTAATAAATGTTTATGCAAGAGATAAAATTATCACATTAGCTAAGCCAAAAAGTCTATGTCTCATTCCTATTATTCTGAAGAAATATGTTTTCCACCTCCTCAGAAAGATCTGATGGAGTCTGAATGCAGATCAAAATTTCTTTTTCCTTTTTGCTATATGGCTAACATGGACATATGTTTCACATAACTACATACCTGTCTATATGAAAATGCTTGCTTCTTAAAAATGAGGAGTTAGAGCAGGAGGATAAGGAGAGAATTTGAAACTCAGTTTTTTCTAAAGTGTTAAAAATTTTATATCTAATTGAGAAAATGAAATTAAAAAGTTTAACCACAAATGTGATGTGACATATAGGAAATTCAAGTAGGCAAGGACCAATCAAGTGGGTGTTTTTGAGTATAAGAGTGATATTTAGCATGTTTCTGGGCATGAGAGAAAGCTAGTAGATAGGAAGAAATTGAAAATAAGTGAAAGAGTACTTGTACATATATGTGATTAGACCTAGGAAGAAGAAAGAACTCTTCTTCATGTAACACTGAGGTAAGAGATTATAATGACAGAAAACTTTTATATGATGTGAGATAAGGAGGAGAGAATATGGACCTCTATGTGAATGGTGTCAATTTTTTTACCTAAATATAAGGCAAGATTCTCAGCTGAGGTGATAGGGTAGAGAAGCCATGGCAGTTTTGTGGAGGGTTGAAAGAGTTTGGAAAGCTTGCTCTAATGGGTGAATGGGAAAGTGGCTAAGAGCTATGTACAAATATTACCTTGCTAAGGTGAGGTCCCATAAATATGTAGTGTATAAAGTCAGCATGATTTCATAATTTTCTTGAGCTTCTTTGATCAATAAGTGAAAGGGAATGAAAGTATTTGATGGTAGGAATAGTGCAAAAATCAAAGCTTGGCCAGATAAGATTAGTAATAGGTTAAGGGAGAAGGGAGAAAGAAACTAGAGAATATATGGGTGTTGAGTTGAATTGGTTCCCAAAGAGGAAAGGGAGAAAAGAGTAATTACTCGAAGAGAATTGATGGGTCAAAGGATTAGAGATCATGGTTATGATGGTTACAGGGTTTGGTGTTATAAGGTAAAGGGAGAAGGGGAGTGGCCACTGATTTTGATCAAATAAGAATATATCAGAAATCATGACCATGAAAATTATACTTTTGTAGAATATGGTAAGGTAAAGGATAATAAGCCAGGGCAGCTGGGTGGCTCAGTGGATTGAGAGCCAGGCCTAGAGACTGGAGGTCCTAGGTTCAAGTCCGGCCTCGGACACTTCCAGCTGTGTGACCTTGGGCAAGTCACTTGACCCCTATCGCCCACCCTTACCACTCCTGGGCTAAGGAAGGTCCCTAGCCCAGATGAAAAAGGAGGAGGGTTGGGCGTGGGGCTAACAACCCCACCCTGTAAAAACTAATCTGCTAAAGAAACTGCAACCTAAAGTAGGGGCAGCTGGGCTAGCTCAGTGGATTGAGAGCCAGGCCTAGAGACGAGAGGTCCTAGGTTCAAATCCGGGCTCAGACACTTCCCAGCTGGGTGACCCTGAGTGACCCATTGCCTCCTGGTTGTGGCCCTATGCTCCTAGAATGGAGTCTCAGGATAAAAAAATGGATAATTACATATTTATGTATAGCTAAAGTTTGCTGGAGAAATAGGTCATTTGAAATGAATAAGTTATGAACTTTTAGTTTAGAGTGTCTGAAGAAATACAGATATATATTGAAGTGCCCAGGTGTGATCACAGGCATTGAGAAGGAAAGATAGGGGCATCTAGACTGTTATAGGGCACAGGCATCAGGAGTAGCTACCAAATGGTACAATGGAAAGGCTACTAATTCTTCCTTTACAAGACCTAGGTTCAACTCCTATTTCTACCACTTACTTCATTTATGAGAAATAATTTCGCCTCAATGGGCCTTAGTTTTCTCATCCATGAAAGGAGAATTATTAGGGTAAATGAGTTCTAAGGTCCCAGAGTGATAAAATTCTTTTATCTTACATAAAGGTTCTCTGTTTAGAGTGTTCTGGATGAAGTTGATGGGCCACAGAGTGAACTTTACTTCCTGCCTGAAGTTGAACTTTTATAGCTTTCGATAAATGAGTTAGCTATTCAGCTCTTCTTAAAGTTAAAAAAATTTATACAAATGTACAAGTTTTTGATCACATAATCTCTTTTCTTATGTGAAAGAATTTGGGATGAAGAATTTTGAAGATCTATAGATGTCAAAAAAAATTTTTGTCATAATGAGATTTCCAGCTCAAGCAGCTGCCCAAGTATTGAACTGGTCCATTTGGTGGCCAAAAGATCTCTTATTTTAATCCACTGCATGTTGACAGTAAGTCAAAATAGATTGATTTCAAGTCCAACCCTAGTTGTATGGACTTCTTATAGTGAAGCAATTATTTCTTCCATAATTTCATTTTTCTCAGTACCCCAGGACTTCTTCCTTCACTGAATGTGCAGTTACCATTTAGATGTCTTACATGTTGGAATCAAATTCTATCAAACTGTATTTACTGATTCAAGGCATTCATTGCTGTTGATATTTATAAAAGATGCTGGATTTGTTCCTAAAATCTCTACTTGTTGTTTTCAGGAAAATGCAGATTAGGTAAAGGATTCTTAAATAGTTAACGCTCTCTTTTTTATACCCTTGCCTTCTGTCTTATAATTGATACTAAGTACAAGGCAGAAGAGTGCTAAGGGCTAGGCAATCAATGTTGAATGACTTGCCCAAAGTCACACAGTTAGAAAGAATCTGAGGACATATCTGAACCGAGGTCCTCCTTTCTATCCACAGAACCATTAAGTTGCTCACCTATAAGCACTATGAAATATCTTCTGGCATGGTTGGCTAAAATATTTAACACTTTATTCAATGATATCTCAACGGAAAATTATTGTGAGCCTCTGTGTATTTGTTTTATCCTAAACAGAACAGGGACTTAAACCTTAGATTGATGAATGGTGCTTAGTGTCTGGCTGTGCAGTGGGTAAAGCTTGAAATCATAAGGGCCCAAGTTCAAATGTCTCTTCAGATAATTTTTACGTTTCACCCTAGACAGGGATTTTAATTTGTCTAAGCCTTAATTTCTTCATCTATAAAAAGAAAATAATTGCAACTACTTCACACAGTTTTTATGAAGATTGTATAAGGATCTGTAAATCTTGACAAACTTTATATATATATATATGTAGCATATTATAGCATATACATATATAAATATGCTAGTTATTATTATAACATCAACCTGTCACTAATAGATAATAGGTCAGGTAAGTTAAAAGTTTTAAGGTTATTCATGATTTCCTCATATAATTTATATTCTTTTAATTAGGCAGCTTTTATTGAAGTTCTGTTATCTATGAAACTATCACTGAAAAGAATTCCATTCACTGATTTACTTAAAACATAGATTGAACACCTTATTAAGTAAAGTGAATAATGAAAGACCCTGTGGGCCATGTCTACAGGTAGATATAATTGTCTTTTTGCTTAGAGAGATTGTCAGAGGAAAGAAAGTCCAAAAGAAAAGTTTAAAACACCTCTTTTGTTGGAGGTAATGTTCTCAAAGGAGGTGTTTATTGAGCATCATCCCAACAATTTCTTTCTGCTGTCAGACTTTCTTTCATCTCCCAACGGTAGAAATAATTCATGAAACTTTAACAATCTTCCCAAGAGTATCAAAGTTTCAAAGTATTACTCCCTGAAGATGGAAAATCTTCAACAGACAAACAAATGAATCTATAATGAGTTAGGTTTGAAATGTGGGCATGGGGCCCTTATCCTCAGATCACATGGCATGGATAACCATTCACTGGTATTATATGCACTACATTGTACTCAAGAAGGTGAATACATGACTAGGATTTGAAGGACGTGGGTCGGAACTATTTCTGACACCTACTAGTCTTAGTTAAACTGTTCCAGTCTCATTTTCCTCATCCACTGAGTGGGAAAATAATTACACTAACTTCCACAGTGTTAAGGAGCTAAATGCTCTGTAAAAGTGGATGTGTTATATTATTGTGACCTTTCATGTATCCATCTACTTATTAATTTTATTTCTTCATTTATTGATTGATTTTTGAAATTCCATTATTATCACTAGATTAGCTCTCAATGATTCCACAGTTCTCTATTTACATTTAAACAGCACTCTAATATTTGCAAACTTTTTATATACCTTGCCTAATTGAGCCTTACCACAACCCTGTAAAATAAGAAGAAATCATTTTCTATGCTTGTTTTTGGTCTCCACATTTTTTCAAGGTAATATGACAATAAGGGAGAAAAATTCCTGATTCCTTTTATCATCATTTCTGCAATTCACAAACTATTAGAGGATAGGAAGAAAATTTCCTTTAATTGCAAACTCAGGGATGACTCAGTGGATTGAGAACCAGACTTAGAGATAGGAGGCCCTAGGTTCAAATCATTTCTTCTCAAAGGAAAATATTTCTTTGTTTTTCCTTTCTGTAGTGTTTTTCCTATACCTATTCTATTTTTTTCTTTCTCTATTCCAAGAACACACACACATTCAATGAATCCATTTATTACCATTTATTGCGTACTTTTCTTTTATTTAAAAAGAATAAAAAATATAATAGAGGAGATAATTATGATAAATGTAGATTACTTTTTCTTCACAAGCAATAGGATCAATGGGCCAATTAGTATAGAACATTAATTTCTCTACTTAACACTTTTTATTTAATGTTTTTGTATTCATTTCAGAATTTAATGTCTTTATTATGTTTTTTGGCCATTACTACTTCATGTACCACTAATTGTTACTTAATTCAGTTAATATGGCTATCAGTTTATTTTCACGAAGCCAACTATTAACATTATCTTCCAAAGGATTCAGAAAACCTGCCAGCAAATTGGTAGAAAGCATTAGGTAGATTCACAAGCTGCTTAATTTCATTCCTTGATCAGAAATATGTTTATTTAAATTGATTTTCTTCTTTACCTTCCTCCCTAACACCTGTAGTGAATGTGGTTAGCTGAATTTAATCTCATCCAGGTTATATATGTTGAACACATGCTTAAGACGCTGAACAGAAAATATAGTCATATCAGACTTATGAAAGCTGATGGATAACACCTCCATAGATCTAAATTGGAATCAGAAATCTATCGTTGCAATTGTATTTCATCATTCTTTTGATAAAATAAATGTTAAGTTGGCTTAATCTTCTTATTGACATAGGAATGACATGTATGTATTATGCATGCATATATGTGTTTTTACAGCACCCTTTACATTGTAGGCATGTATGAAATCACAGGATCAAAACATTTTAGATTTGAAAGGGACCTTAGTGGTCATGTAGCTTAGCTGTAGACAATGAAGTATCACAATGGATATATCATTGGGAATGTTCAATTGCAACCCCCTATGCCTACTATCTACATGACCTTGGGCAAGACATTTAACTTCTGTTTGTCTGAATCTCCTCAACTGTGAAATGGGGATAATAACTGCATTTACCTCCCAGGATTATTGTGAGGATGAAATGAAGATAAAATATTTTCAAATGATTGTCTGGCACATAGCAGGTGCTAAGTAAATGCTTATTATTTTATTTCATCTGAGTTCTGCCTGAAAAGCATTCCACAAGTGGCTTTTCAAACTTCTATCTGAAGAAGAAATCCATTACCTTTAAGGGCAGTTCATTGGTTTTTTGTATAGTTCTTATCATTGGTAAGCCTTTCCTGATATAGCAAGATTGAATTTACCTCTTTCAAATGCTTGGAAACTTCAACCCATTGCATTTTTCCTCTGAGACAAAAAGAATATGTCAACTTTGAAAATTTGGACTGGCCAGAGGAAAATGACTGAATATGGGAAGAGGTCTTGAAATCATACTATACGAAGGGAGTAATATATGGCCTGGGTGGGGGGAGAAGAATCAGGTTAGGTACAAACATATAAACTACATGCAGATATTGGAAGGATCATCTTATGACAGAGAAATTACACATATTGTCCTTTGATCTCAAGGGTAAGGCTTAAGTCTTTGACATATTTCTTCCTCTAACTTTCACCCAATCTATTAATAGAAAAAATGCAAAATAATTAGAACAATGCGTAAATTTTATGCATTTTTTCCAATGAAGTAAGATCCCCCTCATTACTGAAATTGATTTGGCAAAGTATGGGTGAATGGCTTTTTGAAATGGAATGGAATAATTTCCTGAATGGAGACAATTAGGGATGGAGGGGGAATGAGACAAGTTCTGGATCTTTTGAGGTTCTTAGATTCTATGAGTTTTAGAAAGAAGTAACTTTCAAAAATTATGGAATTGCTGTTCCTATGAAAACTGTTTTGCAGGTAGCAAGAAATAAGTTTTTATTTTAAGGGTTTTGTAATAATTCTGTAAACTGAAAGATATTCTCACTAGTTACACAATGTCTCAGAATACAGATGTTTGAAGTCAGGCAACTCTGGGGGACTTTTTCAAATAGACAAGAACTTTCTGACATCCCATTGAGCCACCCAGCAGTCTGTGCCTCACAGCTTCCCCCTGCTGAACAGACCACATAGGGTGGCCAAATCTGTCAAACGGCAATATAAAGCAATGTTTATCGTGTTCAGCATTTACATTTATGACAATGGCAGATGACTTGACTTTTAGTAATGCCTTATGAATGCACTTTCCCTTTAAGTATAATAGTTAGTGATGTGGATCTCACCCACAGGGAAAATATCTTCATTTGATCTATTTCTGTCTTGAGGTGGTGGGGGTTGAGGGGAGCTGCAAAGCAACTAAGACCATACTCCAAAATATTCAACTCTAGTTCAAATATAATACTGAGTGAAAGATTGACACATTCTTACTCATCAGAACTTCAAAGGGTTAGCAGATGAACTGATTTCTCATCATTGGGGAGTGATTAGTCTATCCAAAAAAAAAAAAGCTACTAGATTTAGATCTGTAATAATTAAAATGGATTCAACAAATATAAGAATTTAAGAAATATATTGTTGTGGTCACTATTTATAAAAAATAACTAACTTCTTAAGTCAAAATGGCTGTAAGTAGCTTTATTTGCAAGAAGGTAGAGATATTAAAGTGGGAAATATAGGAAAGAGGTAGAAAAAAATCAACTAGCTACAAATACCCTCAAGTCTTAATCCTAGTGCCTCTAGACCATGAATCTGAATATGAAAGGAATTCTCACCAGAATCCAAAATCCTAATCAGGAAGCTGAAATTTGAAGAGACTGGAGATGCTGAAAAACCCCCAAGAACCTTCAACACTTATGAAGCCAAGACTGCCAAGAGTATTCAACAGAGCTCACACTGAAGAGGATGTCCCACCAAAGCGCCAACCTAGAAAGAGAGTCCTTGCCAAAGAGCCAAGGAAGGAATGAATTCTTCTTGGTCTAATCTTTTACAGCCCCTTTTCCAAGTAATTTCTTGTCTGTCCACTTCATGGGAACCAATCACAACCGCCCAATTTGCCTAGCACTGCCAAAGGGGGAGCAGTTCTTGTAGCCTTTAGGGGTATGAATTTTTTTTCTAGTACTCTGTGAACTAGTACTGTGAACTCTCTTACTTAGTGACTTATTAAGTGTTAAGTAGGGGTACTTTTAGTTCTTGATTGATTAACTCAAAATAGACAAATGTAATGGGTAAATTTGGGAAAAGGTGATTGGTTAAAGGAGATTTTCGAAGGGAGGTTGTCAGGGACTTGCTAGGTAAATAATATGAGTTGCAAGTAGGATGGAATAGTGAGATTCAGGATATAATATAAGGCTGAAGTCAGGGAGTATAACACTGAAGGTAACAAAGATCTTCAGGGAGAGGAGGAATTAATTTAAACAGGCAAAGAGCAGCAGGGCTTATAGGCTAGGACTTAGACTAAAGACAAACTGAAGGAAATAGATTGATTGAAATTCACCACAGGCTTTAGTTAATTTCACAGGAAGGGACTTGTTTTGAAGTTACACCTTCCTTCAAGATGGATACCCCAGCTTCCCTTCAAGCCCAGAGTATGTTGGCTCTATTCCTCTTTTTTCCTTTTCTTACTAATTAAGTGACAAAGTAACTAACAGGTCTGTTTTAAACACAAAAGGTTTTATTGTCTTCTCAGGTTAAATTGTCAGGTAAAGGGGATTAAAGGCAGCCCTAACTGTTGTTTAAAGAAACCTCAAGTGGGGGAAGGGAAGCAGAAATGGGGTTTGAGCAAGGTCCTGCCCTGACTCAACTCTCAAGATGATCTTGAAATCAAAAGGGAATATGATGATAACTACCTAACCTCTCTAGATAAAGTACTGCCAAAATATAGCTAAACCCTCACAGATTTGAAACTACTCTCTGATTCACCCTCCTTATTCACTCCTCACAGACATTAGGTAAGGGAAGGAAGGTAGGGAAATGAGGTAGGGTATGGAGATTCAAAGGGTTTATCTAAATTAACAATTCTCAAATAAATACTCCAAAGCTAGGCTAAATTTCAATCTTTAGAAAGGAGAAGAAGCAGCTCGGCTGGCCTGGCTTTCTCCATGAGGTCCCAGGTCCAACCGAAACTTTCTTCCAAGATTCTAAACTCCTAACTGACTTCAGAACTCAGCCAAAGCCTATAAAAACTGTTCTGACCCCCTCTCTCTGTACTACACAAAAGGAATAAAAGAAAATCATTTCAGATCTTGCCTAATATAAAATGGAGGAGGAAGTCATTGGATTAAATGCTAATATAATATTGGCCACTATTTTATAAATAACCACCCATTCTTATTCATCATTCTGTTTTAACCCCTTCAACCCCTATAGTTAAAATTATTAATAGGTCATACTATATATAATACACTTTAATAATCTATTAATCTTTTATGTATATTCCAGCCATCTTGAAACATTAAGGAACTTTTGAATAAATATGCATGAATATATTTCATATACATATATGTACATATATATATACACACACACACATACACTGAGTATCCTAATACTCAGTGCAATCTCAGGCCATTAAAAATTAATAATGTACTAAGATTTTTGGAACATTCTGTATATATGAGATTATAGCTAGAGGCTTGAAGCAAATTTCACTAGGAAAATTTATAATAATATAATAATAAAATCTATATTTATATAGTGCTTTAATATTTGCAGTTGGCTTTACAAATTTTAATTCATTTAATCTCCCCCCAAACAATAATAATAATAATATTAACTAACATTTACATAGTGCTTTCAATGTGCTGGAAACTCTGCTAGGAATTTTACAATTTATTATTTCATTTGATCCTCACAAAACCCTAGAAGTAGCTGTTAATATACTCATTTTACAAATAAAGAAACTGAGGCAAGAGAAATTTAACTGACTTGCCAAGGGTCACAGAGTTAATATGTATCTAAAGAAGATTTGACTTCAGATCCACTGTTCTATTCATTGTGCTTTCTAGCTGCCTCTCTAATAAATATTATGTATTGACAGATGTTTTAAAATTGAAACTACATATTTAGTGTAGATACCTGTTTAGAAAGCATTTGCTGTTAAATGATTCAAATTGGGACTCTCATCTCATGGATATCTTATAGAAAATCAGTTCAATCAATGAACATGTATTAAGTTCCTTCTGTGTTCCAGGTCCTTTGCTAAATGCTAATGATACAAAAAGAAAAATGAAACAATCCCTTCCTCAGTATGTATATAAGTATATTAAAAGATATGTAAATCATGCAACAAATAAGTTTAAAGTAATTATTGGAGAGAAGATAATAGCAACTGCAGGTGATGACAAAAGGATTCATATTGGTGATATTTTGAGCTGATCTTTAAAGGAAACTAGAACATTCAGGGTTCTACCTCAGTATACACTTTCTATAGTAAATCATCCTTCACTCCCACATGATCCAATCTGTATGGCTACTGAATATCAACTGGAATCACTTTCTTAATCTTAAGGCACATTTTCCTTTACCCTATGTCTTTCCACATTCTAACACTACTTCAGGCAGAGTTAATTCTCAAGGGACCTTCTTTTTCCTCAATGTATGATGGAGCTTTTGTCTCATCTTTGCATTCCCAACAAATTTGGGAAATGTATTTAATAAGCTTAACAAAAGAAGTTAGAGAAGACCACATGAGAGATCAGTCTGAAGTTATTTCTCAGATCCTTTAAGGTCTGGGACTCTATTTTTTGTTTTAAAATCCCCAGAAATTAATATTGCTATTTATATATAATGAGCAATTAATAAATGTTTAGTGAATTTGCTTTCCCTGCTATGCTCCAGATATTTAGCCTCATTTCAAACCCTCCTTGGTTGGTTGGTTATTGTTCTTCATCCTCAAAGACAACAAAAATTACATCACTGGGTGAGATCTTTTGACTTGTGCTTAAGTTAGATTTAAGTGGGATAACATTGAACAGAATTATTAAAGTCTAAAACTTGGCAAGACAAGTCAGGATGACTGGTGATAGGTCAGGATGCTATAGATGCCATTGGTTTCTTCAATATCTAACCAAGGTCTAAGTGCTCTTCAGTGCTCAATTTGGCCACTTTCATAGCTATTGGAACAAATTGTTCTCATCCACTCATTGAACTGGGGGGAAATTTTCACATACCAGGGGTTGACACACCCCAAACTCATTAAAGGATCTGAATCTTTTTGGTTACCCTCAACCTAGTTACCTTCGACCTGCCTACTGAGTGGAGATGTTTTTTTGTGGTGTGGCCATTGTACATGACACAGCTTGGAGTCACAGGTGAAAGCTGGAAGGCAGATGAACATGAAAGGAAGAAATCAGTCCTGAAAAGGGCTTGGCAAGTCCTCATGCCACAAGTACTAGTCTTCCCTGAACACCCCAAATTCTAGCAGTAACCCACTAAAAGGGAACCTAATTTTTCTATTTATTCATCCATCTATTTGTTGGATGTTTTCAGTTAAAAGACTGTAAGATTATGGTCCTCCTTTACACACCAAGTGAGTATCACTTGGTCAGGGCCTCTGAGACTATTTCGTCATATCTAAAATGGAAGTGTTGATCCCTCCCTTATAGGGTAGTTTTTAGGAACAAATGAGATATATCATTCAAGCATTTAAGCATTTGGCAAATCTTGAAACATTATGTCCTAGTATTTTTGACTATTTCTTTTTTTTTTCTTTAAGTGGCTTGACCTCCCAATATTAAAAAAAAAAACACCAACATTTGACCCAAAAGGTACTTAAGTTTTGGAGTTTATTATTATTAGTGTTAGAAAACAATATACATGGTTCTTTGTGCTCTCATAATTGAATAAGATCTCTCTCTATCCATCACTCATCTCTTATTACTGTGACTCAAGCCACTTCCAATAATCATAGATTATTATGTTCACTCTAATATAGTGAGCCCTTTAAGACATTGCCAATGTAGAATTTTCAAATCTTGTGGCTCCTTGTAGGGATAAGAGTGACAATCAGATTTGTGGCACACTGAAAATTACACTATTAATGTAAAATTAAATCAATGGCACCATGTTAAAAAACAGAGAGAATGTGTCATTGGCAATATAAATGAAGTTTCAGCTCTCTAGTCATTTGATTACTGGTTAGCCAGAAGTACTTAGTAGTCTATGGCTATTATATATTTGAATCCTCATTTAAGACTTGACAGCTGGGGCTAGTTTTCATCTGGGAATTGTAAGCAGCTGTCCCTGTAGAAAATAAAAGTATGTCACTTTAAATCTTGAAGCAGAGCCTAAAAAATGTCAGTTTTCTCCCACAGCTGTACAGTGACACATTTCTTTTGACCTGAACATGTCTCATCAATTCATGCTCATGAGAAAATGACACGTTAGACTTACTTGATTCTTGCTCTTTAACCAATCTCATACATAAAAAGGTTATTTGATTGCCTCTTCAGTGACTGCTCTGTAAGTACAAGACCTCTACCTCTGTCTTGCTAATGTCCTAAAAGGTTGATGGAATTTGTGAACAGAATGCCCCTGATATTCCCTTGCCCCTCCTATACCACTGCATTAATTGCAATCTAATCAATTTTAATTAGTTGAGCCAGATCACTTCTAAAATGCATTTCATCCCTCTGTTGATAGTTCTTAATTTAGATTAAATAAGTCTCATTTCCTTTTGGGTATTTTCAGACCCAAGTACACATCTGCTAAATCAATGTAATTTCTTTCTCTCCCATTGGCTTTCTAGCCATCCTAAATACATTGTGTATTGCTATGCTTCTCTGGGTATGTGGGATGTCTCAACTTTTAATAACCATCTGTAGTGTGAGCTCCATGACTACCAAATTATTACTGCCTGGACTCTGAGAAGTTCTTTTTTTGGATAAGACTGTTCTCTTACTCCTGTTAGGCCTCAGTTTAATGCTCTGACACTCCAAGGTTCAGTAAGAAAATTCTGAAGGGACAAAAGTGAGTTGTTCCTATCTTGGATAGGCTGAATTCTTCACAGAGTAGCACATGTGTGAAGAACAGGTGCTCCCTCCAATCTTCCTTCTTGGTTACTTGCATCAAGCTCTTCCTAACAGCTTTATATTCTTTCATCCCTAACAACATGATTTGCAGTGATTTTTCATCATTAATTCTCACAACAGCCCTGGGAGGTTGTTAATGCTTGCCTCATTTTACAGATGATGAATTTAAACTCTCCTTTAAACTTTTCTAAAGAAGGCAAATGAAGCTATTATTTAACATCTCAACTTACACTAAATCCAGACTCAACAAGCACTCTGCAGTTTGCTTCTGAAAGAGGGAAAATAAATACTGATGGAGATAACTATCCTCTCAGGATTTTATGATAATGCAACATGAGATAGCTCATTAAATTCTGTACTACGAGTAAAATCACCTAACATCTAAAGTAAGTCTTAGAAAAAAAGTATTAAACATTTACCAACTGAAGATGATGATGATTTGTTTATCCAGTTTGTTTCCAGAGGACACATATAACAAAACAAATATAATAATTCATTATTGAGGAACATTCTTCTGATTTAAGACACTTTTACCAGTGCCTCACTAAGGCATGAAACTGATGCTAGATCTTTGGATAACCAGCATTAATGACTTTCCTTCTGTAAGTAACAAACTACAGATTGCCTTTGAAATCTGGTAGGTATTAGTCAAGATTCTCAATAATAGCTCCTACTTTCTTTGGAAGAAAAGTTTTAAAGAGTGTAAGTTAGTTATCGTCAAAATGACTGCAGGATCAAAGCACTGGAAAAATCTATCAGTTTGGGAATCTACTGAGCTCTGTAGAAGTTCATCACCAGGTTGGTGGCACATTGATGAGTATTTCAGCGATTGTCACTCTCAAAGATTGTACCAAATTATTAAAAAAAATACCATATTTAAATAAATAAAAAGTACCAAATTCTTTACATGAAGGAATATTTCTTTTTTTTATCTGTACTTTCTTTGGAATAGGGAACTAATGCTCTGAAATTCTCACCTTGGATGTAAACTGACAACTCACCTGTAATTTGTTATCTAACAGATTTGCCTCCAGGACCTTGCTCATGATGACTTCATCCATATTTATCCAACATAGGACTAAAACCCAATTCTTGCTGACTCTAAGATTAGCCCTTTACTCCATGCAAGACTATGTTAAATTCCTTGATTTTAGGATTTCTCTCATACATATTGTAGATAACCCCATTAACAGCTACCTATCATGCCTCTCTGTTCCACCTATCCCTTTAGGATCACATTCATTCTAGTCTTTTCTCTTTTGCAATTGCATCAAATTTCTACCTAGATAAGGTGTGGCACAGGGTATCACTATTATTATTGTTATTACTGTCTCTGTCATTTTTATTTCTATACCATTGGGACACAACTAGTTTCATGAAAGTTCCTGATCTCTTGTCTCAGAGTGACAGTTTTCAATAACTTTCAATTTGAAGGTGACTTACAGGATATAATTTCCTATCTAAATGACTCAGAGGTCACAAGCACCCTGGAACTATCTTAAGAGAACAACTTTAAAATAAGATAGTATAAGATTCGAACCAGAGAAATGTCTCATAAGAGATGACAAGAAAGTATAATTTCAAAATATTACTGAGAATTTAAGCATACTGAGGCCTTTAGTGTCTAATCTAGGGCCATTTCCTATTTATTTCCCTACTTATTTTAATAGTATTTTTAATTTTTTAGAATTATTTTTCTGTTTTGTTGCTATAGTGTTATAGAGTTAATTACAAATATATAATTATGATACATTTCACGTACTGTGTATCCTTCCCATAAAACAGATGCTATGAAGCAATAAAGTGGTTTGATTTTATTTTTTTCTGGAAAAAATAAATTGAAAACTTTCAAGGACAGTCTATGAGCAATGTCACAGGAGAGAATGTTTATCTGATTGAAAAAATTAAAACCATATTTCTCAAATGCAATAATTTGCACCATTAAATGAAAATGTCAAGAAGGCTATGTTGGTATTAAGTAAGTCCCTTAATTTGTTTCTTTAATATTTTTATACATCAATATATAATACTAGATTATCTAAAATAATTGAAATGTTTCATCTGATCTTTAGAATGATATATAGTTTTAAGCAGCTCTTCTGGCTTTGCAGGATAACCCAAAAATCTTATTATAGAGCTTAAAATCTGGCCTTACATGTAATTCTGGGCATATCAGTTTACCTCGGTCTGCCTCAGTGTCTCCAGATATAAAATTTTGATATTAATAATAATAATAGGCAATTTTACCTTCCAGGGACATTGTGAGCTTTAAATAAGATAATATGTGTAAAGTGCTGAGCTTAATGCTTGGCACATATACAGTTTACTCAGGGACCAGATCTTCTTGACTCTTTTAGATTTTCTTGGCAAAGACACAGGAGTAGTTTGACATTGCCTTATCCAGCTCAATTTACAGATGAGCAAACCGAGGCAAACAAGGTTATACTTGCCCAGAGTTACACACCCAATAAGTGTCTTAGGTCAGATTTGAACTTGGGAAGATTAGCCTTCCTAACTCCAAGCGTAGTGTTCTATGCACTGTGTCACCTAGTAGACACTATATAAATACATGTTTCCTCTCCCTTTTTTCCTTCCTTCCTTCCTTCCTCCCTCCCTCCTTCCATCTCTCCCTCCATTTTTTCTTTCATTCTTTCCTTCTTTCCTCCCTCCCTCCCTTTTTTCCTTCCTTCCTTTCTTCTTTTCTTTATTATTATTCCAGATTATCTGTTGATACCATATTTTATAATCATTTTCTGATATTTTGCAATCCATGTTTCCTCCTTCCCTTCTCCCCCAAAATGCAAGTGATATAATATAGGTTGTACATATGTTACCATTCATTATATTTCCATGTCTGCCATGTTGTAAGAGAGCACTTATTGTTTACACTAGAGAAAAATTCTGAGAGGAAATAAAGTGAAGAATGAATGTCCTTCTTTCCTTCCCTCCTTCCTTCCTTGCTTGCTTGCTTGCTTCCTTCCTTCCTTCCAGATTCAAACTACACTAAGACTTTTGGAACATCCTGCATTTAAAATATCTCTCCCTTCTCCTAATCTACTTTTTACTTTATTTTTTTAAACAATACGACTCTGTCACATCATTTCAAGTGTATTTTTCACAATTAGATTTTATTGTTTTGACTTTTTCTCTTTTGCTATAGATTTTATTTCTCTGTGTTCACAAAACACCCTAATACAGAATTCATTTTCTCTGTTCTTCAAGGGTTACAATTTCTCGACGCTTTTCTGTTTTAGTTTGGTGTCATGAGATCTAGTTGAGTCAGTGACATTTTACTTGCTGCTGGCCAACAATAGCATAATTTAAGATGATGCTTTTTATTATTTCCACTTGAATGGGTGGATAGTGGTCACATCTTATCACGACTAATCATTGAATAAAAAAGAGAATTTGAAAAGAGACTTTTGTTTTACTTGTTTTCTTCAGATTTATATGAATTGATTGCTCCCTTGAGAACCAAATTCTTTATCAAGAAATTTGGTCTAACTTTTTTTCATGTTGTAATTTATGAAATCCTCCATTGCCATAGTGGTGGAGAAAGGGAATTTACATAAATTGCTTTAGAATTTTAATACAACTCCATAAACATTTATTAAGTGTCTACTATATGGCAGGTATTATACTAAGTATGAGACTCAAATAAGAAAAAAAAAGACAGTCAATGATCTCAGCTAGCTTATAATTGAATGGGGTTGGGACATAATACAAAAAAAGGAATTTGGAAAGCATAAGGTTGTGGAGAAACCATGTGGCATCTTGATCTGTGGAGTTGAAATCAGGCATAGCTTCGGATGGAGAATTACCTGAAGAAGGTGGGGGATTAGTCTATTAGTTTTTCCTTGCAATGAAGACAATTACATGAAACAGAAACAACAATGATGAAGTACAAACATGTGTGTGTGTGTGAGTGTCTATGTGTGTGTGTGTGTGTGTGTGTGTGTGTG
>NC_058134.1:82055079-82110636 GCF_016433145.1 Gracilinanus agilis
AGCCAGAGATTGACAGGCTACAGTGAGGAAAGGAGGGGGTAAAACACTCCTGGCTCTCAAACCCCTCCCCCTCTAACTGCTTCTGATTCAGTTGGTAATGAAGACTGGAATAGGATTCTTCTGGTAAGTTTCTCTTATGACTGAAACCCCAATAATGTTCCTTTCTTAAATTTATATTCCTCTCAGGTCAGTTAGAGGAGATATATAGAAATTATTTATCTAACTGTTGAGGACAGAGGACATCTTAAACTGGCAGCCAACAGGATTCAATCAAGAAGTTCAGACTAAATTGTAAGTATCTTCCAAGTGATTATCAGGCACAGATTTGAAGATAAATGTTATATTAGGAATTAACAAGGAAAATTATATAAATTCAGGAAGGGTTTAGGATATATGAAAGGTGACCCTAAACTGTTAAATTGATGCCCCCTTCCTCCTCCTCACTGGAGAAGATGAAGCACTTAACTAAAACTGGCTCTATTGCTATAGATAAATATCTTACTCTCTAATTACTAAATAATTATATAACTACATTAATGAAGAATAGAAATGACAAATAGGCTAACTCTATGAGCAGAAACTACTGGCTTAAGCTACAGTGGTTTCTCAGGAGAAATCCCAAGTCAGGAGAAACAAGCAGAGTATCTGCTCACATCCAATCCCATCAATTAACTGTCTTCAACCCTTCTCAACTACCCCTCACCCAAAGTTCTCCAGGGGGGGTCCCCTGGAATTCTGGGTGAGGCTCTCCCTGTACCTTTGCAGGGATTCCATGCTTTGCATCTGCACACAACACTACCAAAAGTTGATTATGACTTACAAAGAATGAAGAAGAGATGCAAATGCAGAAATCATTGTGCTTATATGCATTATATTTATAAATGCTTGTTGTATTAGAAATCAAGATGTTTTAGAATTGTTATAAAAAATTTTTGACATTCTAGACTCCCTGCAATGGTCTTGGGGACCTTCAGGGATTCCCACAACATATTTTGAAAACTGGTGGGCTAGAGAATGATATTACTAAATTTAAAATTAGCCTCTACATTTAGAGTCAGCTACTATGTATTTTTTTAATTCTTTAAAGGCTAAATACAATGCATTATTTATAATTACACCTAGATTGATTCACCATTAAGAAAGCAATTAAGCTTTCTTCTTTAAGCAATTCACAGCCCTTTATTGCATTAGAATATCTTGGTATTTTGGCTAACTAGTTACTGGTAGTACAATAGTTTTCTAAAACCACTTGCCTTCTTTAATGAAATTGTAAAATTTCATTCATTCATTCATAATTATAAAAGCTGACAAATACATAGATCTTAATTATTATTAATCCATTCCCTAACAACCACTTTAATGACTTAATCACTGTAGGTTGTTCAATCCCTATTATACAGATACCAAAACTGAGGCTCTCAAAATGTTTGACAATTTACTTTGGTAACAGAGGTGAGATTTGACCCAAGTTTCTACTGATTCAAATTTTTTAAAATTTTTCCAAGGAAATCATAATGTCTCTCATATTATACCGAATATACTGCCAAGAACATAATAGTTATTATACAGAATTATTTTTTTAGTGAATCATAAGGGTGGAAATTGATAGATTGATGGATTTAAATTTTACAAAGCATTTTGATATATCATCTCATTTTGCTTTTACAGTAACTTTCAGATGGATATAGATACTACAAATAGATAGCCTTAATATCTTCTCCATTTTCCAAATGAATTAAGGGTTCCTTGAGTCAAAGTTTTAGAACCAGAAAGGAATTAAAGGCAATAATCCAACCTCTTTATTTTATAGGTGAGGAAACTGCGGTTTAGGGCGATTAAGCTGATTATATGAGGTTTTAGGGAGATTAGGTAATTATCCAAGGTCAAGCAGGTAGCAAATATGTGAGGCAGAATTTGAAACCAGATCTTTTCTAGATTTCACTTCAAGGGTTCTTTCCACATTCAATAGTATCTCTTTCATTCAAGGCATTTTGTTGATTTCCATGCAAGCTATAAAAGTATGTCCTATATAGTTTCTATTTTTAGACTTTCAATTGGAAAATAAAAGAGAGATATATAAAAATATAGCAGTCCATTTGGACTTAGCTTGGCAAGGAGTATTTGTGGAGGAGTTATGAAATAAGCTGTGTAGATTTTGATGACTTTTCAGTTTCCTCTGCCAGAGATAGTTGAAAGAGAGATTCCTGATGCTCCTACTTGCTATCCTCCTGAATATCTTTATTTTTTCTATTGTTCTTCCACTAAAAGGTATCTGAGTCACTTATTATTATATAAATGAAGAGGACTAGGGAAAAAATCAAGAAAGGTGCAAAAATAATATCATTTGAAATCAGTTCTTTATCAGAAGGTATTGATCATACCCATACTTTACCTCTGGCTATCTGACACATTCCATTGGAACGATTATTTGGAAATGACATGACAATTAATTATTAATACATAGGGGCTTCCAAATATGTCCTTTAAGAAGATTCTGTTAGTGATTGTTAGCTTAATCCATTAAATTTTAGGGGAAAAATTAGCTAAGGACATGGATTTCTAATGAATATGATAGTTTTTAAAAATAAAATTTAAAGAGACTGTCCTCAGTCCTCAATTGAAAACTGTAGATACATAGATATTTTTGACAGTGTCTGTAACATAGCTGTTACAGTTGTTCCACTTTCCACTCTAGACATTTCTGTCTACCTTCCCATCTTCTTCCTTACTCCCCCAGCCTCTTTTTAATTTATTTTTTACTTAAGTCACTACCATTAACACAAAAGGAAAGAATATGGTATATTTAGGTTAAGATAGGTTTTTATACCCAAATGAATCCCTTTGAGCCAATTCTGATGAGAGTAAATTTTAAGCATTACCTGCTACTACTTTCTCTTCCCCTTCATTGTCAAAATATTTTTGGTACCTCTATTTATGTGAGATAATTATAATTTGCCCTATGCTGCCTTTCTCTTCTCTTTTCTTCCAGTATCTCTCTCTCTCTTTCTGAACCTTTAATTTTATTTTTTTAGATATCATCTTATCAGTCAACTCACACCCATGTACTCTATGTATACTCCTAACTCCTCATAATGATATAGTTCTTAGGCTTTAAAAGTATAGTTTTTCCCATGTAGGGATGTAAACAGTTTAACCTTATCAGGTTCATTATAATTTCTTTCATGTTTAACTTTTTCTGGTTCTCTCACATCTTGTATTTGAAAGTCAAATTTTCATTCTATTCTGATTATTTTCATCAGGAATGCTTGAAAGTCCTCTATTTCATTAAATATCAATTTTTACAGTTATGGATCATATTCATTTTCTATGGGTTGTGGATTCTTGGATGTAACCCTGACTCCTTTCAGCTCTAGTATATCAGATAAGATTCTAAGCCCTTTGAACCTTTAATGCAAAACCTCCTAAATCACATGTTATATTGACTACATGGTTCCACAATATTTGAATAGTTTCTTTCTGGCTCCTTGCATTATTTTCCCCTAGAACTGAGGCTTCTGAAATGTGGCTAAGATATTCCTGGGAATTTGAGATGTATTTCAGGAGGTAATCAGTGAATTCTATCACTTTCTATTTTATCTTCTAGATCTAAGGTATCAGGAAAGTTTTCCTTAATTTCTTGAAATATAATATTTAACCTCTTATTTTGATTATAACTTTAAGGTTGTCCAATAATTCTTTTTCTTCAACTTTATTTGTGTTTTTAGAATATTTTCCCAGGGTTACATGATTCATGTTCTCTCCTTCTTCTATTCCCTTCCCCCTCCTGGACCTGGCAAGCAATTCAACTGGGTTATATATGTATTATTACTGAAAATTGATTTTCATATTATTCATATTTGTAATAGAGTAATGTTTTAAAACCCAAACCCCCAATCATATACTCATATAACCAAGTGATAAATCATATGATTTTCTTCTGTGTTTCTACTCCCACAGTTATTTCTCTAGATGTGGATAGCATTCTTTTTAATAAGTCACTCAGGATTGGTCTTGATAATTGCATTGCTATTAGTAGCAAAGTCTATTGCTTTTTATCATGCCACAATATTTCCGTTACTGTGTACACTGTTCTCCTGGTTCTGTTGATTTTACTCTGCATCAGTTCATGGAGGTCTTTCTAGTTTATATAGGAATAAAACAGTTCATCATTCCTTATAGCACAATTGTATTGTATCACCATCATATACCACAATTTGCTTAACCATTCCCCAAACAAGGAATACCCCATTACTTTCCAAAATTTTTCCATCACAAAAAGTACAGCTATAAATATTTTTGTATATTTTTTAGTTAGAATATTTTTCCATGGTTACATGAATCATGATTTTTCCCACCCCTCTTCCCTCCTACCCCTTAGAGCTGACAAATAATTTCAATGGGTTATACATTTATCATTGTTCAAAACCAATTTCCATATTATTGATGTTTGCAGGAGAGTGATCTTTTAACATCAAAACTCTAATCACATCCCCATTGAACTATGTGATCAATCATATATTTTTCATCTGTTTTCTACTCCAATAGTTCTTTCTCTGGATGTGGATTGCGTTCTTTCTCATAAATTCCTCAGAATTGTCTTGGATTTTTGCATTGCTGTTAGTAGAGAAGTCCATTATGTTCAGTTGTGCCACAGTGTATCAGGTTCTGTGTACAGTGTTCTCCTGGTTCTGCTCCTTTCACTCTGCATCAATTCCTGGAGGTCTTTCTAGTTCACATGAATTCTTCCAGTTCATTATTCCTTTCAGCATAATAATATTCCATCACCATCATATATCACAATTTATTCAGTCATTCCCCAATCAATAGACACTCTTTTCTTTTCCAAATTTCTCACCACCACAAAGAGTACAGATATGAATGTGAATATTTTTGTACAAGTTTTTTTTCTTATCTTTTTGGAGTATAAACACAGCAATATTATAGCTGGATCAAAGAATAAGTATTATTTTAAAGCCCTTTCCTCAGAATTCCAAATTGCCATCCACAATGGGTGGACCAGTTCACAACTCCATCAGTAGTGTATTAATGTCCCAATTTTGCTGTAATGTCACTTTCCTTTGCTCCCATATTTGCCTGTCTGCTAGATGTAAGGTTTTACCTCAGAGTTGTTTTAATTTGCATTTCTGTAATCTGGAGGGATTTAGAACACTTTTTCATGTGCTTATTGGTAGTTTTGCTTTCATCATGTGAAAACTGCCTATTCATGTCACTTGACCATTTGTTGATTGGGGAATTGTTTGATTTTTTGTAAATTTGACTTAGTTTCTTATATTCAGGCAATTAATCCTTTGTCCGAGAGTATTGTTATAAAAATGCTTTCCTAGTTTGTTGCTTTCCTTCTAATTTTTGTTAAATTGGTTTGTGCAAAAAAAATTAATTTGATGTAATTCATTTTATATTTTGTAATGTTTTCATTCATTATAGATTTCCCTATCTGAGATCATAAGCATTATTAGTTATGAAATGTACTATTTAAATCTTTAGAGCCACATGCATTGTTGTTTCTTTTCAAATATATGGTTACTTAGAAATTATTAAAATAATAATTAAATGAACTATATCATAATAACCTTTTTTTCACTTCTATAAGTGAAGACTGGGTTACCTTGGGATCCTAGACCGAGAAGGAAAAGAGACCTATCATTAATTTAGCCCAGATTTTGTAAACTTTTTGATGTAAAGCTCATGAACCTCATCTCTGACAAAAGTTTTTAAAGGCAGTTTGGAGGAACACTGGCTAGGACACTGAGCCTACAGTCAGGAAGACTACATGCTAGGCACTGTGCTAAGCACTGGGAATCTAAGGAAAGGCAAACAATAGTCTCTGTTCTTGAAGAACTAATAATTTAATGGAGGAGACAGCTTGTGAATGACTGTGTCCAAAGGAAATGCGTAGTAGAGAGAATAAAATTAAGGATTGGGAAAGGCCTCTTAAGAAGAAGATGGGAGTTCATGTGGAACTAATGAAGAAGTCAGGATGTAAAGATGAGATAGGAAGTCAGGCAGTAGGGATAAGTAGGTATTCCAGCCATGAGAAACAGGAAGTGAAAATTCCTGGAGGTGAGAGATAGAGTTCCTTATTTGTGGAATAGCAAGGAGGTCAATATGACTAGACTGACGAGTACATGGGGAAATATAAGTTATAAGAAGACTGGAAAATTTGGGATGTAAGAGTAAGTTTTCAAAGGTTTTTAAAAGTAAAAAAGGATTTTATGTTTAATACTGGAGGTGATGGGGAGTCAGTAGAGTTTTACATTGTCAATGCATGAGGAAATGAGATTCTGCACAAGAGTAGTTGCAGTATCAGTGCTGTTAGTCTTGTCCAGCTCTTCATAGTGATGATTGAAATTATCTGGATGTTGTATTTTTAATTTTAAAATATCAGTTTTTTTAAAAAAATAGATTACTTACTACAATCTAACTAGCCATGGATTCTCTCCAGTTCAGAACAGACTCCATAGAACTCACCACTTGATGAGAAGCCTGAGCAGCCAACAGAGAGCCAGAGAGAGACCCAATTCCTGTAATGCCATATCTATCTATCTATCTATCTATCTATCTATCTATCTATCTATCTATCTATCTATCTATCTATCTATCTATCCATATATCTATCTATATCCCTTCTGACATCATTACCTATTCTCTTCCGAGGACATGCTAAGAGATTTCTCTTTGTGACATGAGGCATGCTCCCTGGAATCCAAGATACTCTCTTCCTCCCCATCATGTGGGTGCCAAGTACACTAGTACCTTTCAATCATGCAATCAGCTTAGTTGATTTAATTGTTTCATCTTTATTGGTCAGTTAATGGGTCAATTGGGCTCTCCCATAATCTCATTATCTCTGACAAAGACAAAATATCTAGGCAAAAGAAGGGAGGACCTACCATAGACTTTGGAAGAAATTGCTTGAACTTGTGCCTTAAAATTAAACTGTTCATTAAAGAATATATATACACATATGTATATGTATACATATATATATATTCAGAAGAATATTTATCTTAATTGAAGAGAATGACAATGATGAGACATCTATCAAAATCTATGGGATAGGGGGCAGCTGGGTAGTATAGTGGATTGAGAGTCAGGCCTAGAGACAGGAGGAACTAGCTTCAAATCTGGCCTCAGACACTTTCAAGCTGTGTGACCCTGGGCAAGTCACTTGACCCCCATTGTCCACCCTTACCACTCTTCTACCTAGGAGCTAATACACAGACGTTAAGGGTTTAAAAATGTAAAAAAAAATCTATGGGATGCAGCCAAAGCAATACTTAGGGGGAAATTTATATCCTTAAATGTATATATTAACAAATTAGAGAGGGCAGAGGTCAATGAATTGGACACAAATGAAGTTTTACTGCACTGAAAAATAGGTCATTATATACTCCTCATGCAAGGCCTTTCTCATCATCCTCACATCCATTAAGAAAAAATTAAATGGGATGAAGAATGAAAACTTGGACTCAAATTCCAGGACTCTCATTTATCATATATATGACCTTGAGCAACTGATAAATTCTCAAGGCCTCAATTTCATCATCTTCAAAATAAAGGAGTTGGATGAGATGACTTCTAAAGTACCTTTCATATTTTAATATTTGAACATATTTGTGTCATGATAACCCCATTAAGAATGATGTTTCTTGCATTAGTCTTATTGCAACTAAAAGGATGCAGTGAATGTTATTATTCAGTTTCTGGTCTTAGAATTATCAAATTCTGAGAATGATGATATGAAATACCCTTATATGACCAAATGAAATATAACAGTAATGAAATTTGATTTTTCTTAATGGGAGCCCTCTGACAAATTGGATATTAAGGACTGCAGGAAACAAATTAGTGGCCTTTATTGAGTTCTCAGAAAATAAAACTCTAAGGTAATAATTTCAAGTTTGTTCTAAAAATTCCATATTTCTCTTATATGCTTATGTCCCAAGGACTATGAAGAAGGAATCCCCTGAAGTGATTATATGTATTCAGATTCATACTATTGAATGTTATAATTATGACTATATAATTTTATTATTTAAACCACATGGTATGAATTTGAATAATGCAACTACTTCAGGGAAATTATTTTTTGCACTGATTCGGACCTACACATACTCATTTTTAACACTATTTATTTGATGGGTTATATCCTGCCTTATAGTATTAATTATCTTAAATTATTTTAAAAGTCTCCATAGTTTATTTTAAGCTACATGAGACAGTAAAATCAGATATTATTTCTTAAATACTTAGCAAGCTTAAAAGCACTATATAAATGCCAGTAGTTATTATTATTTTCATTTCTTAAATGTCTTTGTATTCTTGACAATGTCTAGTTGCTTGGTAGATATTCACTTATTGACTGGTTTAAAAATGACATAGATGTGATCTTGTTATAAAGAAACCCTTTCTTGTCTATAAACATGCAGTAGAACATTTTGTCTCATAAGATTTGCTATGGCTGATCTAAATAGCTAGACCACGTATAGAGGCTTCAGAACTATTGACCCCATCACTGAGACAGCTTTGGAGGAATCCAGCCTCTCTCCAAATTATTCACTTTACGTTGACCTAGACTTAGCCTCATGAATAGTTATGTATCCAGGAGAATTCTGATTTCCTAGGAAATAGAACGATTTTCTCTGACAATATTCTAGGATCAACTCGAGTATTAATGTTGACAGTTTCATGATGAAAAATTAAGGTGGTAGGTTTAACCATTTTCAAAGATTCCCTGACCTTGAAATTCATCATTACCATGATTACTTAACTTGTAATTTTGTTTAAATGTTATACAAAGTAAGTTAGTTTTTCCCCCCTCATAATCTAAATTGCATTATCTAAATTAGGAAATATACATACAAAAGGAAAAAAGCAATACTTCTCACACAGATACACACACACACACACATACACACACACACACACACACACACACACACACACACACATATATATATATATATATATATATATATAATCTCATATTAAAAGATGTCAAATAAGAAATAAAGCTCCATAAGTGAAAAGATCAAAGAATATTGAACTTGGAATCAGGGAGACTTGAATTTAAATACTGCTGCAGACCTTTTCTAGTTGTTTAATGCTGGACAAGTCACAACTTCTTTTGCCTCAGTTTCCTCATGTTCAAAATGGGATTAATAATATCACCTACTCCCTTTGAGTTTCAAATGAGTCATATTTGTGAAGTGATTTGCTAAAACTTATAGTGTTATATAATTATTATAAAAATATTGTATTGTTATAAAAATGACAGCTACTATTGTTATTATTTGATTGACTTTTGATGAATTTTTAAAATGGTCATAACAATATCTGAACAAGGAGATCAATTATTCTGAATTTTTTTAAAAACATCTTTGTACCATCTTATAAATTAACCTATCAACCTATTAACCTAAGAGTCATTACTTTAAAAACTGGCCTTTAGAATATACTTTTCCTCCTTTATTCTGAATCGTGATTTTTCTCAAAATTACATATAAATCTAGAGACCTTTCAGCATTAGATTCTTGTGTGCAATGTAGAAAATAGATGTAATATAAAGATTTGTCTCTTCTTTCTATAAAAATGACTCAGAAGCCAACTGGGGCAGAAAGACCTATAAAGAACTAAGTAGAGGTTCTGAACCATAAAGACCAGCTTAGCATCCTCAATAACTTTTGGAAATATCCTTCACCAAAGAGGTAAATGCAGAACTCATTTTCTCATTTCACTTGGGCTTTGAATTTTGTGTAGATCCTTTTTAAGGCTCAAATGGCAAACATTAAACAATGTATCCCTATTTCCTTCTGTTCCTTCCTTATGCTTCTGAAACTAATTAATGCGTTGCAGTTCAGGATATAGCTTCTCCTTGCCCCCTACAAGGACTATTGTGTTGCTATGCAAGACTTGGTATTATGTCGTCATTGGCACATGAGTAGGGAACACTGGGTGAGGAGAAGAAAGAAGGAGAAAAAGAAGAGTTAAGCCACTAATGAAGACTGCTGGTAGTATCTCAGGAGGAAATTCTAGCTCAGAGGGAAGGTTCATGTTAATGGACTGTTTTACATGTGATAATTAGCTGGTGGCTCCTTAGTTGGTAAGTATGATACAAATTGCCTTCTGTCAATTTTCATGGAAGTAGCAGCCTTTATTGTCTTTGGAGAGCTCATTATCCTCAAGAGCAACTGGGTAGCAAAGCAGATAGAGCACCAGGTCTGGAGTTGGGAGGAACTGGGTTCAAATTTGACTTCAGACTTCTGAGCTGTGTGACTCTGTTGCCTTTCTTCTATCTTAGAAATGATACTAAGATAGAAGGGAAGGGTTTAAAAATTATGTCATAGAAAATACATTTTAGGGGTAGCTAGGTAGCAGAGAAGATAGAGCTCCAGGCCTGGAGTCAGGATGACCTCAGATACTTTGTAGCTGTGTGACTGACTCTGGGCAAGTCATTTAACTCCATATTGCTTAGTATTGATTTTTAGACAGAAGATAATAGTTAAAAAAAAGTTTTTTTATTCTCCTGCTATATGAGATGAACTTGTGGAGATCCTTCTGTTTCCCAAGATGACAAAGGAAAATTGTTTCCTCCAGAAATAATTGATTTGGATTCATTGTACCTGGTAGTGCTACTTGCTACCAAGGAGGATATTGGATAAAAGGATTTCTAAGTTTTCTTTCTAGTTTGAAGTATTACTACATGACTTAAGTTATATTAAAACTTTCTTAATATTGTTCTCAATTCAAAGTGAAAAGCTATTATTATTGTTTATTAAATAGTATATTTTTTAAAAAGCTTCTTTTTCTCACAAAAATATCATGCTATTTTATTTTCAAACTGCCAAAACAAGATATAGAAGTCAGATGGAGAGAAAAGCAGGTAATTTGAAAATGTGATGCCTGGATCTGGAAAAATGGAACAAAGATCAGCAAGCTATCGGAACTCTATAGCCAGAATAGCTTTACAGTTTGCAATTAGGTACTGGTGAGGATAAAATAATTTATTTGTAGAGTGCTTCCCAATTTCTTTACTAATTGAGCGACTGGACACCTGAAAGGATTTACCTCAGCCAAGAGAAATCTTAATATCTAAGAAGAGAAAATGGATTTCTGATCACATATAAGAAGACTTGATCTGAGAAACCAAGACTAGAACATAATACAGGTAAGCAATTAACATGAATTCTGAGTTCAAATGATACACATCATTCTAGGCTTTTGAACTTTCTAATGGAGCCTAGTTGTAAGTTTCATATTGATAGACTAAGATACTTATCTGAAAAGACTGGTTGAGATGACTGAGGAGATGTCTATAGCTATTGACTGAGCAGCTTGGCTAAGAAATCTAAAGAGATCATCATGCCAATTCTTGAAATGGGTGACTGAGGACGTTTTTAGGTTCTCTGCCTAACCAAAGGAAGCTTATCATAAAACCACCAATAAATGGAGAGCTTAGTTGGGGGGTGAGGGTGACTTTAAGGGGAATGGTTTATGAATCATTATCCCTAACCTGTTTGCTTTAAGTGGTTTTTAAAAAAAGCTAGTGAAAGACTTGCAGTCACAGCATCCATAATCTTTGTTGCTCTGAATACAAATATATAGGAAAAAAGCTGGAATTGATCAACTGAAACAGAGTAGCACCAGGCAGAGATCAGTTGAAATTTTGGCCAAAGAAAAGCAAAAACACTGTTTAAAGGATGACAAGTATGACCAAAAAAGGCAAAAAGATGTCATAAATCTGCACTGCTCCTCCATGAAGGAGTTTTGGTCAAGTATTTTTCCTCACGTTCCATTCCTAAATCCAATAAATAGGAATTAAATTTTTCAATAAGGATATACATATTTATGGGGAAATACTCCCATCATTTGTGAGAGAAATGACCCATTATTACTCTATATCCATTTCTACTTGGTTAAAATGATTTTTTTAATAACTAAGAGTTATAAGACTAATAGGTAAAAGAAACTCTTTGATGGGGACTTTCAAGCTAGAGTTAGTATGGAGAAAATTATAATTAACAAAATACCTCAAATACTTATAAGATGAGGGGGGTTGTTGAAGATAAAATAAATGATGTTCCTTTTTGGAGATCTATTCATTACAATAGATTATGAAAGAACTCTGATATCTTGAAGCTCTATTAGCTTAATTTAGCTTCCATTCATTCATTTAGTTTTGTGATTTGTTTCTGAGAAATGATATTTTTGATAAAATGAGTAATTTGGAAAATTTGTCTACTCACATTTCATCAATGATTATAAAAGTGATTTTGGCATAAAGGATTCTACTGGTCATTCAGTTACCATTACAATTATTTCATTTGTATTGTAAACAATTAGTGTAACCAGAAGCCCAAATTCTAAAATCTAACCCTAATGTTTTCTCTCTCTCTCTCTCTCTCTCTCTCTCTCTATATATATATATATATATATATATATCCACTTCTTAAAACTTTGAATATTACTCATTAAAAAAGCAAAAATTTAAACAAATGTTTGGAATAAATTAAATAGCCCTAAACTGCTCAACTTGGATAAAAATAGCTACTTACATGTTAAGATAGAAAGAAAACAGTAAGATGAACATTGGGGCATTCCTAGAAATATTGATTGAAGTTAAATATGTATGTATCAAGACATACTTAGAAGCCATTTTTTCTAAAATCATGATGCTTATCTTATTTTAACAGAGTAAGTATACTAAATGAACTTTTTATTTGTAATTTTCAGAAACCAAATATAACAGTATTTTATATAGAAAATAGTTCATTTTAAAATTATATGTAATAACAATTTTTCACATGTTTTCTGAAGTTATATGATCCAAATTGCCTTCCTTTCCCTCCCCATTCCCAAAGATGGAATGCAATGAGATCTGAGTTACATGTGTATTATCATGCAGAATATATTTATATTGTTCATTGCTTGTAAGGTAATAAAGTCCCAAATAAAAACCAAACTAAAATTAAGTGAAAATTGCATGTTTTCATTGGCATTTTGACTCCAATAGTTCTTTCTTTGGAATTAGATAGAATTCTTCATCATAAATCCTTGAAAACTGTCTTGAATCATTAATTTTGCTGGGAGTAGCTAAGACTTTCACAGTTAATCATCACACAATATTGCTGTTACTATGTACAATGTTCTCCTTGTTCTGCTTATGTCCCTCTGTTTCTGTTCATGAAGATCTTTCCAGCTTTCTGAAATCATTCTGTTCATTATTTCTTACAGCACAATTTTATTCCATCAACATCATATACCACAAATTGATCAGCTGTTCCACAACTGAAGGAAACCCCTCAATTTTCAATTCTTTACCAACACAAAAAGAGCTCCTATACATTTATTTTTGTAAAAGTAAGTCCTTTCCACCTTTTTTTTATTCTCTTTGGTGTACTGAATCAGTAGTGGTATTATAGGAACAAAAGATATGGACAGTTTGATAACTTTTTGGCCATAGTTCCAAATACCCCTGCAGAATGATTGAATCAGTTTACACTACAACAACAATGCATTACTGTCCCAATTTTGCTATATCTCTTCCAACATGTGTTATTTGACTGTCATATTCGCCAATCTAATTATGAGATAGTATCTAAGAGTTGTTTTTATTAGTATTTCTCTTATCCAGAGTTACTTAAAATATTTGTTTCATATGATTATTGATTTTTTTCATCTGAAAACTAGTTGTACCTTAGACCACTTGTCAGCTGGGTAATAGCTTGTATTAAAAATTTAACATAATTCTCTATATATTAGAATATAAGACCTTTTCCAAAGAAATTTGCTATAAAATTTCCCCCATTTTCTTGTTTACTTTTTAATACTAATTACTTGGTTTTATTTGTATAAAATCTTTTTAATTTAATATAGTCAAAATTATTAATTTTATATCTTGTAATGTTTTCTATTTCATTTCATCATCAATTCTTCGCTTCTTCAAAGATGTGACAGGTAAACTATACTATGTTCCTCTAATTTACTAAAGCAGTGATGGGCAAACTACAGCCCATGGGACAGATGCTCCCTGAAATGTTCTACCTGGCCATGCGACATTATTCCTAATCTGACAAATACAAGTAGGATACAATACAATGAAACTTTGAAAGAGTTATCTTAGAAACAGACTAAGTTTGCCCAGCACTGAATAAAGGTATCACCCTTTATATTTAAATCATATACACATTTTGAATTTATTTTGGTATAGCATGTGAGATGTTGGTTTATAACTAGTTTTTGCCACATTGTTTTCAAATTTTCTCAACACTTTTTGATAAATGGTGAGGTTTTTTTTCCCCTCTACTCTAGGATTTTTGGTTTTATCAAACATTAGATGCTAATGTCATTTGCTCTTATTCTCTTTCTTTGTTCTACCATTCTTTCTTAGCCAGTACCTGATAATTTTGGTGATTATTGCTTTATAGAACAGTGAAATGTGGTACTGGTAGACTCCCTTCCTTCTCATATATATATATATATCTTCCCTTGATATTTTCCAGATGAATTTTGTAATGATTTTTTCTACTTCAGTGAAATACTTTTTGGTATTTTTATAGGTATGGTAATGAATAAGTAAATTAATTTAGGCAGAATTATCATTTATATTAAAGTAGCCTGGCCTAACCATGAGTAGTTTTTCCAGTTGTTTAGATCTAATTTTATTTGTATAAACATTATTTTGTAATTGAGTTTATATAATGTCTATGTTTGTCTTGTCAAATAGATTTCCAAGTATTTTATAAGGACTAGAGTTATTTCAAATGCAATTTCTCTTTCTATCTCCTACTGCTGGATTTTGTTGAGAATTTATAGGAATTCTGATTATTTATGTCAGTTTATTTTCTATCCTAAAACTTTACTAAAGTTGTTTTCTTTAGGATTCTCTAAGAATACCATAATATCTTCTGCAAAGAGTGAAAGTTTAGTTTTCTTCTTGCCTACTTCAACTCCTTCAATTTATTTTTCTTCTCTTACTGATAAAGCTAATATTTTAGAACAATATTAAATAATACTGGTGATAATGGACACCCTTAGTTCAGCCCTGATTTCAAATGAATGGTTTCTAAATAAACCAAGTCACAGATGATACTACTGATGGTTTTAGATAGATACTAAGAATCATTTTAAGAAAATTCCTAGACTTCCAGTTAAGATGGCGGCAGAGTGAGGAGCAGCTACTCGATCTCTCCTAACCAAAGCATACAGGACTCCTCAAGGGGACATAAAAACAAATCCAGACGAATGAAGGGACCCCACAACAGGGCACAGCACTGAAGGTATGCGGAATTGGGGCATTTCAGTGCTATAAAGGGGTGAAACAGCTCTCATTAAAACGTGAGAGGAACAAGCCCCTCCCACACCCCCCACACCATGCACAGCTCCAAGGCCAGCCCACAAGAGTTAAAGCAAATTTGGGGCACCCATTAAGTCACTGGAAGGTCAAAGGCTTGTTCCTGAGAGCAGCAAGACTTAGGACCGCAAGAGGCTAAAGAACACGTACGGACTTCCCTGAGCACCTGCGTGGGTGAAGGCATTGCCCCAGGTGAGGACAAGGTTCTCGAGCACAGGCTTGGACCTCAAGTGGGGACCCTGTGCAGAAGGGAACGTGGCTGTGGAAGCAGCCCCTGAGACCGCTGATGGTAGAGGGGCATACCAGGGACATCCAGGAGGCTTGACCACGAGAATAACGAGACCTGAGACCTCAGGAGCCTAGAAAGCGCAGACAGACCCTGAGTGTGAGGACAAAGTTTAGAAGGCTCTGGGCTAACAACAATGGCAAGCCAAAATCAAGAACACCAGAAGAGAAAGACTATCAAGAAGAACTGTGTAACACTCGACAACTTTTACACTGAGAAAATCCAGACAACAGAGGAGAACAAACAAGAAATCATATCCAAACCTTCCCAAAACAATGAAAACTGGTCACAAGTTATTGAAGAGTTCAAATCTGAGATGATGAAAAAGATGGAAGAGATCTGGCAAGAAAATAACAGTTTAAAAGGCAGAATTTCACAATTGGAAAGTGAGGCTCAGAAATCAAAGGAACTGATAAGCAAATTGAACACCAGAAATGACCATATTGAAAAGGAAAACCAAAAGACTATAGCCGAAAACCAATCCCTAAAGGCTAGAATTGAGCAATTAGAAGCCAATGATCTCTCAAGACAGCAAGAACAAATAAAACAAAGTCAAAAGACTGATAAAATAGAAGGGAACATGAAATATCTCAATGAGAACGTGACAGACCAAGAAAACCAGTCTAGAAGAGACAATTTGAGAATCATTGGTCTTCCAGAAAAAGCAGAAATTAACAGAAACTTGGATTCCATACGAAAAGAAATTATTCAGCAAAATTGCCCTGGAGTTCTACAACAAGAGTTCAATATAGACATTGAAAGAATCCATAGATCACCCTCTACACTAGACCCAGAAAGGACAACACCCAGGAATATAATAGCCAAATTCAAGAACTTCCAAGTAAAAGAAAAAACCTTACAAGAAGCCAGAAAGAGACAATTCAAATATCAAGGAGCACCAATCAGGATCACACAGGATCTGGCATCCTCCACGCAAAAAGACCTCAAGGCTTGGAATATGATATTCAGAAAGGCAAGAGAGCTGGGCCTGCAACCACGGATCAACTACCCATCGAAATTGACTATATACTTCTAGGGGAAAGTATGGGCATTCAATAAAATTGAAGATTTCCAAGTATTTGCACAAAAGTGACCAGGACTAAATGGAAAGTTTGATATCCAACCACAAAAATCATGAGAAACATGAAAAGGTAAATAAGAAACAGAGGGGAAAAAAGAAAACATAATTTTTTTACTTGCCTTTTTAAGGGCCTCAGTAAATCTAATTATCTGTATTCCTATGTGGAGAAATGCTATGTATAATTCTCTGCAGTGAACTCTATTCACTATTAAGTATTCACTATTATAGTGGTCAGAAGAATGATTAATGGGGAGAGGGTGGAGTGCTGAATGGTCTAAGATGATATGGGGGGTGCGAAAGAGGAGGGTGAATGGAGAGGGACACCAGGTGAAACTTGAGAGAATAAGAAAAATTGGATAATCTATTCACACAAAGAGGGCATGGGAAGGAGAGGGGACAAATACTAGTAAAAGAAGGAGAGGAAGAGAGCATTAAGAGGTAATATTTAAACCTTACTCTCAGTATAATCAACCCAGAGAGGGAAGAGTACCTATATTATCCATTGGGATAAAAAACTCTATCTAACCCTACTGAGAAAGTCAGAAGGGATAAACCAAGGGGAGCAGGAAGTGGGGAGGTTAAAAAAGGGAGGAGAGAAGAAGGGGGAGGGAATTCATTAGACCTTTAAAAATAAAAATAGGGCAATAACAAGGGAGGGGGTAGAAAGGGAGGTCAATCAAGGGAGGGGACAAAGGTTACTGGTTTAAAGCAAACCACTGATTAAAAAGGAAATATTGTAAGAAGAAGGGTTAGAAGTAGGAGAGGATACCAAAATGTTGGGGAATACACAACCTATAATTTTAACTCTCAATAGGAATGGGATGAACTCGCCCATAAAATAGAAGCAAATAGAAGAGTAGATTAGAAACCAAAATCCTACCATATGTTGTCTACAAGAAACACATATGAGGCAGGTGGACATACACAGGTTCAAGGTAAAGGTCTTGAGCAAAATCTTTTGGGGTTCAAATGAGAAAAAGAAGGCAGGAGTGACAATCATGATTTCTGACAAAGCCAAAGTAAAAATAGATATGATTAAAAAAGACAGGGAAGGTAATTAGATGCTGATAAAAGGCAGTATAAACAATGAGGAAATAACAGTGCTGAATATGTATGGACCAAATTGTATAGCATACAAATTCATAAAGGAGAAACTGGCAGAACTCAAGAAAGAAATAGATAGTAAAACCATACTAGTGGGAGATGTAAATATTCCTTCTTCAGATCTAGAAAAATCAAATAAAAAATAAATAAGAAAGAGATAAGAGAGGTGAATGAAGTCCTAGAAAAATTAGATTTAGTGGATATGTGGAGAAAAATAAATAGGGACAAAAAGGAATACACCTTCTTTTCAGCAGCACATGGTACATTCAGAAAGACTCACCATGTAATAGGGCATAGAAACATTGCAAACAAATGGAAAAGAAGAGAAAAAAATGAATGTAACATTCTCAGATCATAATGCAATAAAAATAATAATTACCAAGGGCACCTGGACAGGCAAATCAAAAACCAGTTGGAATTTAAACTATATGATTCTCCAAAACCAATTTGTCAAAGAAGAAATCATAGAAACAATCAACGATTTCATTGAAGAGAATGACAATGATGAGACATCCTACCAAACTCTGTGGGATGCAGCCAAGGCAGTACTCAGGGGGAAATTTGTATCCTTGAGTGCATATATTAACAAATTAAGGAGGGCAGAGATTAATGAATTGGGCATGCAACTCAAAAAACTAGAAAGCAGGCAAATTAAAAATCCCCAGATGAAAACTAAATTAGAAATGATAAAAATTAAGGGAGAAATTAATAAAATTGAAAGTAAAAGTTAAGACTATAAGATGGTATTTTGAAAAAACAGATAAAATAGACAAAGTACTAGTCAATCTAATAAAAAAAGAAAGAAGAAAACCAAATTGACAGTATCAAAAATGAAAAGGGAGACCTCACCTCTAATGAAGGGGAAATTAAGGCAATCATTAGAAACAATTTTGCCCAATTATATGGCAACAAATATAACAATTTAGGAGATATGGATGAATATTTACAAAAAATATAAATTGCCTTGATTAATAGCAGAAGAAATAGAGGTCCCATATCAGAAAGAGAAATTGAACAAGCCATCAAAGAACTCCCTAAGAAAAAATCACCAGAATCTGATGGATTCACAAGTGAATTCTATCAGACTTTCAAAGAGCAACTAATCCCAATACTATACAAATTATTTGATATGATAAGCAATGAAGGAGTCCTACCAAATTCCTTTTATGACACAAATATGGTACTGATTCCAAAGCCAGGTAGATCAAAAACAGAGAAAGAAAGCTATAGACCAATCTCCCTAATGAACATAGATGCAAAAATCTTAAATAGAATACTAGCAAAGAGACTCCAGCAAGTAATTAAGAAGATCATCAACCATGATCAGGTGGGATTAATACCAGGAATGCAAGGATGTTTCAACATTAGGAAAACCATCCACATAATTGACCATATCAACAGTCTAACAAAGAAAAATCACATGATTATCTCAATAGATGCTGGAAAAGCCTTTGACAAAATACAGCATCCATTCCTATTGAAAACACTGAAAAGAATAGGAACAGAAGGATCTTTCCTAAAACTAATAAACACTATATACCTAAAACCATCAACAAGCATCATATGCAATGGGGATAAATTAGAAGCCTTTCCCATAAGATCAGGAGTGAAACAAGGATGCCCATTATCTCCTCTATTATTTAACATTGTACTAGAAACACTAGCAGTAACAATTAGAGAAGAAAAAGAAATTGAAGGTATCAAAATAGGCAATGAGGAGACTAAACTATCACTCTTTGCAGATGATATGATGGTCTACTTAAAAAATCCTAGAGAATCAACTAGGAAGCTTATTGAAATAATCAACAACTTTAGCAAAGATTCTGGATACAAAATAAATGCACATAAATCATCAGCATTTCTATATATTTCCAACAAATCACAGCAGCAAGAGGTAGAAAGAGAAACACCATTTAAAATCACCCTAGACAATATAAAATACTTGGGAATATATCTACCAAAACAAACACAGCAATTATATGAAAACAACTACAAATCACTCTCCAAACAAATAAAACTGGATCTCAACAATTGGAAAGCCATTGACTGCTCATGGGTAGGACGAGCTAACATAATAAAAATGACCATTCTACACAAATTAATTTACGTATTTAGTGCCATACCTATCAAACTACCAAAAACATATTTTACTACATTAGAAAAAAACTATAACAAAGCTTATTTGGAAGAACAAAAGATCAAGAATATCAAGGGAAATAATGAAAAAAAACATGAAGGAAGGTGGCTTAGCAGTACCAGATATTAAGCTATACTATAAAGCAGCAATCATCAAAACAATATGGTACTGGCTAAGACAGAGAAGGGAGGATCAGTGGAATAGACTTGGGGTAAGTGATGTCAGCAAGACAGTGTATGATAAACCCAACTTTTGGTACAAAAATCCACTATTTGACAAAAACTGCTTGGAAAAATGGAAAACAATGTGGGAGAGATTAGGTTTAGATCAATATCTCACACCATACACTACGATAAATTCAGAATGGGTGAAAGACTTGAATATAAAGAAGGAAACTATAAGTAAATTAGGTGAACACAGAATAGTATACTTGTCAGATCTCTGGGAAAGGAAAGATTTTAAAACCAAACAAGAGTTAGAGAAAATTACAAAATGTAAAATAAATAAGTTTGATTATATTAAATTAAAAAGTTCTTGTACAATGGTAAACAATGCAACCAAAATCAGAAGGGAAATAACAAACTGGGAAAAAATCTTTATAACAAAAAATTCTGAAAGAGGTCTAATTACTCAAATATACAAGGAGCTAAGTCAATTGTGTAAAAAATCAAGCTATTCCCCAATTTATAAATGGGCAAGGGACATGAATAGGCAATTTTCAGATAAAGAAATCAAAAGTATCAATAAACACATGAGAAAGTGTTCTAAATCTCTAATAATTAGAGAAATGCAAATCAAAACAACTCTGAGGTACCTCCTCACGCCTAGGAGATTGGCTAAAATGATAGCAGGGGAAAGTAATGAATGTTGGAGGGGATGTGGCAAAATTGGGATGTTAATGCATTGCTGGTGGAGTTGTGAACTGATCCAACCATTCTGGAGGGCAATTTGGAACTATGCCCAAAGAGCTATAAAAGAATGCCTGCCCTTTGGTCCAACCATACCATTGCTGGGATTGTACCCCAAAGAGATAATAGATAAACAGACTTGCACAAAAATATTTATAGCTGTGCTCTTTGTGATGGCAAAAAACTGGAAAGCAAGGATATGCCCTTCAATTAGGGAATGGCTGAACAAATTGTGGTATATGTTGGTGATGAAATACTATTGTGCTCAAAGGAATAATAAACTGGAGGAATTCCATGTAAACTGGAAAGACCTCCAGGAATTGATGCAGAGTGAAAGGAGCAGAGCCAGAAGAACATTGTACAGAGACTGATATATTATGGTAAAATCGAATGTAATGGACATCTGTACTAGCAGCAATGCAATGACCCAAGACAATTCAGAGGGATTTATGGAAAGGAACACTATCCACATTCAGAAGAAGAACTGCAAGAGTAGAAACACAGAATAAAAACAACTGCATGGTCACTTGGGTTGATGAGAACATTATTGGGGATGTAGACCTGAAAAGACCACAACCATGTAACTATCAATAATATGTAAATAAGTCCTGACTAACCACCCCAGTGGAAATGCGAATTAACTATAGCGGGGGGTTGGAGGGAGGAGGTGAATTGGGGGATAGGGGGTGAAAGGGGTGAAGGGTAAAGTAAAAACATGATTTATATAACCATGGAAATTTTTTCTAAAAATAAAAAATTATTAAAAAAATTTTTAAAAAAGAAATCAAAGTATCAATAAGCACATGAGAAAGTGTTCTACATCTCCAATAATTAGAGAAATGCAAATCAAAACAACTCTGAGGTATCACCTCATACCTAGCAGATTGGATAAAATGAAAGAAGGGGAGAGTAATGAATGCTGGAGGGGATGTGGCAAAGTTGGGACATTGTTGCATTGCTAGTGGAGTTGTGAACTGATCCAACCATTCTGGAATGGCAACTTTGAACTATGCTCAAAGGGCTATAAAAGAATGCCTGCCCTTTGATCCAGCCATACCATTGTTGGGTTTGTACCCAAAAAAGATAAAAAACAAACAGACTTGTACGAAAATATTTATAGCTGCACTTTTTGTGGTGGCAAAAAACTGGAAAAGGAGGGTATGTCCTTTAATTGGGGAATGGCTGAACAAACTGTGGTATATGCTGGTGATGGAATACTATTACATTCAAAGGAATAATAAACTGGAGTAGTTCCAGGTGAACTGGAAAGACCTCCAGGATTTGATGCAGAGCGAAAGGAGCAGAGCCAGAAGAACATTGTACACAGAGACTGATATACTATGATAAAATCGAATGCAATGGACTTTTGTACCAGCAGCAATGCAATGACCCTGGACAATTCTGTGGGATTTATGTTAAAGAATACTACCCATATTCAGAGGAAGAACTGCAGGAGATGAAACATATAAGAAAAACAACTGCTTGAATGCATGGGATGAGGTGGACATGATTGGGGATATAGAATCGAAACTACCACACCATTGCAACTATCAACAATTTGGAAATAGGTCTTGATCAATGACACATGTTAAAACCAGTAGAAATGTGCATCTGCCATGGGTGGGGGGAGAGTAGGGGGTGAAGGGGAAAGTAGGAGCATGAATTATGTAACCATGTTAAAAATGAATATTAATAAATGTTCAAAAAAAGAAAAGAAAATTCCTACTTATTCCAATATATTTTCATGTTTTTAATAATGGATGTATTTTGTTGAAGACTTTTTCTCTACTTATTTAAATAATCATGGGATTTCTATATTATTTTTTATAGATATTGTCAGTCATGCTGATAATTACCTAATATTAAAACAGCCTTGCATTCCTGATATATTACAAATTTAGTCTTTATTTGGGGATGTTTATTTTGTTCTTTTTTATAGTTTGTTTTTTTATTTGCATGTTCAATTCGTTTATCTTTTTTTCCTACATTACATTGATGTAATCAGTCATGGATATAAAATTTCCCATAGTTACTATTTTGACTTTATCCCCTAAATTTTGATATGTTGTGTCCCTATTGTCATCTTATCTAAGGAAATTATTTGTTGTTCCTATAATTTTTTTTGATGACTCCCTTTTTTTAGAATTAGTTAGCATTTAATTTTTAATTTGTCTTTTCATGCACCACTTTTGATTACAAGTTTTATGTTATTATTATCTGGAAAGGATGCATTTATTATTTCTGCTTTTCTGAATTTGGTTGTGAAGTTTTTATGCCCTTTTATATGGTCAGTTTTTATGAAGGTACCATGTATTGCTGAAATGAAGGTATAATACTTTTTTATGCCCATTCAATTTTTCTTCAGATACCTATTAAATCTAACTTTTCTAACATTTCTTTCCCTTCCTTTCTTTCTTTCTTTCTTTTTTCTTTTTTTTCTGGTTAGATTTATCTAATTCAGAGATGGGAAGATTCATATCCCCTACCATTTTAATTTTACTCTATACTTCTTTATGAAACTCATTTAATTTCTCCTTTAAAAATATGAAGCTATATTATTTGATGCAAATATGTTAGGATGCTATTATTTCATTGTCTGTAATACATTTTTTAAAAAAATCAATTAATTAATTAATTAAGAATATTTTTCTGCAGTTATATGGTTCATGTTCTTTACCTCCCCTCTAACCTCCCTCCCTCTCTCACAGCCAGTACACAATTCCACTGTGTTTTACATGCAGCATCTATAATACATTTTATCAAGATGTAATTAACTTTCTTATCTCCTTTAATTAGATCTATTTCTGCTTTAACTTTGTCTAAGATCATGATTGCTACTCCTGCCTTTGTTGTCTCAGTTGAAGTTGAATAGATTCTGCTTCAGCCTTTTAACTGTATCCTGTGTGTATCTACCTGCCTCAAATGTGCTTCTTTTAAACAACAGATGGTAGGATTCTAGTTTTAATTTATTCTGCTATCTGCTTCCATTTAATGGGTAAGTTCTTCCCATTTATATTCAGTTCGATTACCATCTGTGTATTACCTTCCATTTTTACTTCCTCTTTTAATCCTGACCTTTCTCCTTTCATTCTTTCACTCCACTTCAGTGTTTTTATTTTAAACAATCCCATCCTTTCCCCTTCCCTTATGTTACTCCCCTTCTTACCATCCCATTTCTTATTCCCCTTCCACTTCTCTATAAGTTAAGATAGGATTCTACACTCCAATGAATCTGACTTTTCTTCCCTCTCTGAGCCAATTGCAGTGAGAATAAGGTTTCATTATTAACCATTACTACTCTCTTCCTAGCCTTCAGTTGTATTAATCTTTTCCAACTCACTCCTGTGCACCTCTTTATGTGATATAATTTACTCCACTTTGTTTGTCTCTTCCCATTTCTCTTAGTACTATTCTCTTTTTCACCCATAGTTTTATTTTTAAATATATAATCCTAATTAGTTGACTACAATCCCAGTCTTTGTATACCTCTAACTACTATGATAATGATAAAAATTTTTAAGAGTTACAGATATCATCTTTCCACATAAGAGTATAAACCATCTGACCTTATTGAAGATCTTAAATTTTTTCTCTTTCTTATTTACCTTTTTATGCTTCTCTTGGATTTTATATTTGGACATCAAACATTGTGTTTAAATCTGGTCTTTCATTTAAGAATGCTTAGAAATCTTCTATTTTATTAAATGACTCTACTTACCCATATTAGAATATAGACAGTTTTAATGGGTAGGTGAATTTGGTTGTAAACTCATTTCCCTTGATTTCCAGAATAACTTATTCCAGACCTTTTTGTCCTTCCAGTGTGGAAACTACCAAATCCCATGTAATCCTGCCTGGGGCTCCAGGATATCTGAATTGGTTCTTTCTGACTGTTTGCAGTATTTTCTCCTTTATGTGAGAGCTCTTGAACTTAGACTTAGACAGCCTTAGAGCTGTCATTTGGGGATTTAAGACAGGAGGTGATTTGAGGATTCTTTCGAACAATCTATTTTACCCTTTTGTTCAAAACTATCAGGGCAGTTTTCTTGGATAATTTCATGTAATGTGATGTCTAGGCTTTGTTTTTGGTCATGACTGTCAGATAGTCCAATAATTCTTTAATTCTCTCCTGGATCTATTTTCCAAATCAGTTGTTTTTTATGAGATATTTCATATTTTCTTCTACGTTTTCATTTAAAAAATTTTTTTATTGTTTCTTTATGTCTCATAAAGTCATTAGCTTCTTTTTTCCCAAATCTAATTTTAAAGGACTGAATATCTTTCATAACCTTTTGATTGTCCTTTTCCATTTGTTGCATTCTTTTCATGTTGCTCTTTTCTTGATTGCATTTTTTTTGTCTCTTCCAAGTCCTGCTTGTTAAAAACTTTTTTCTTCTTTGGATTTTTGTACCTCTTTTCTCAATTGACAAATTTTGCTTTTTATTTTATTTTATTTATAAAAAGTTATTTTCTTTTTCTCATTTTTCTTCAATCTGTCTTATATGATTTTTGAATTCCTTTTTGAATTCTCCCAGAGTGTGAGCCCAATTTCCAGACTTTTTTTTGAGGTTTTGCTTATAATTCCTTGTATCCTGTCATCCTCTGTTGGTTTTGCTCCCTCCTCTTTTTCCCATATAAGCTTTCAATACTTAACTTCTTTTTCTGTTGTTCACTTATTTTCTCAGACTTCATTTATTTATTTATTTACTTTTGCCTGTGGACTATAAGATTTTCTCTTCTTTCCTTGTTTACTGGATTATGCTGGGTGAGTTAATCTACCTCAGGGGTAAGTCTTCAAGTTAGGCTGCTTCCAAGGGCCAAAAGTACAAGGCCAAATGGATCTCCACTCCTCCCTGCCTGTGGTTGTCTGAGTGACTCTGAGGGGCTCCCTTGCCAGTGCAGCCCCTGTCCTGGGATACCAAAATCAATCTATGCCTAATCACATAACCTAGAGTGGTAAATGTGGGTGGCGTTGGTGTGGGGTGGTCAGCCAATACTTCTTTGTGTGTGTATTTTTTCCAGGCTCCCACCCCTGCCTATCCTATGAAAATACATTTTCTCTGCCTACCTTTCAATTTGCATTCTGCTAGAGAGCCCCATGACTCTGTCTTGTTATTGGGTTTGGGTTCCTGTCTTTTTGAAGTGCTTTTTAAAGATTGGTATGGAAGAATAGTCAGAGCAGTTTTGACTTTTGCTGCTACTAAGCTAACATATTGACTGTATCTCCACAATCAATCAATTAATAAACATTTAAGTAAGCCCCTTTTATGTGCCAGACACTGTGCTAAAAAGGATATGAATATGAAGAAAGAAAGAGAGCCTCTGCTCTCAAGGAGCATATAGATTAATGAGGGAAAACAATCCACAAAACAAATCCTAAAAATGAGGGAATGTGAAGATAGAGGAAAAAGTACTAGAATCAGAGCAGGGGGAGAAACTAATCAAAGAAATTTCAACATTTCTCAGCAGAGCTCCCTCCTTAAATGGTCTTACACTTCATTGAGAGAGGCAAAAGGTAGTGAGGAGTTAGAGTACCAAGGCTGAGGAGATATTGTAGGATGATGAGGTTATCCCAATAATGAGCTTCTTTTTTCTTCCTTTTTAAAAGTTTTTTTTTTATTTTTTAGAAAAAAAATTTTCATGGTTACGTGATTCATGTTCTTACTTTCCCCTTTGTGCCCCAATCCCCCCAATAGCCAACATGCATTCCCACTGGTTTTAACATGTGTCATCTATCAAGACATATTTCCATATTCTTGATAGTTGCATTGGTGTGGACATTTCGGGTCTATATCCCTAATCATATCTGCATCAACCCAAGTGTTCAAACAGTTGTTTTTCTTCTGTGTTTCCACTTCTGTAGTTCTTCCTCTGAATGTGGGTAGCATTCTTTTCCATAAGTCCCTCAGAATTGTCCTGGGTCATTGCATTGCTGCTAGTACAAAAGTCCATTACATTTGATTTTTACCACACTGTATCAGTCTCTGTGTATAATGTTCTTCTGGCTCTGCTCCTTTCACTCTGCATCAATTCCTGGAGGTCTTTCCAGTTCACATGGAATTCCTCCAGTTTATTATTCCTTTTAGCACAATAGTATTCCATCACTAGCATATACCACAATTTGTTTAGCCATTCCCCAATTGATTGGAATATACTCATTTTCCAGTTTTTTGCTACCACAAAAAGTGCGGCTATAAACATTTTTGTACAAGTCTTTTTATCTATTATCTCTTTGGGGGTACAAACCCAGCAATGTTATGGCTGGATCAAAGTGCAGGCATTCTTTTATCTCTCTTTGGGCATAGTTCCAAATTGCCATGCAGAATGGCTGGATCAGTTCACAACTCCAGCAGCAATGCATTAATGTACCAATTTTGACATATCCCGTCCAACATTTATTACTCTTCCCTGTTGTCATTTTAGCCAATCTGCTAGTTGTGAGGTGATACCTCAGAGTTGTTCTGATTTGCATTTCTATAGTTATTAGAGATTTAGAACATTTTCTCATGTCCTTATTGATAGTTTTGATTTCTTCATCTGAAAACTGCCTATTCATGTCCCTTTCCCATTTATAAATTGGGGAATGCCTTGATTTTTTTCATACAATTGATTTAGATACTTGTATATTTGAGTAATTAATCTTCTGTCAGAATTTTTGTTTTAAAGATTTTTTCCAGTTTGTTGTTTCCCTTCTGATTTTGGTTGCATTTTTTTGTTTGTACAAAACCTTTTTAATTTAATATAATCAAGATAATTTATTTTACATTTTTTAATTTTTTCTAACTTTTGCTTGGCTTTAAAAATCTTTCCTTTCCCAGAGATCTGACAAGTATACTATTCTATTTTCACTTAATTTACATACATTTTCCTTCTTTATATTCAAGTCATTCACCCATCCTGAATTTATCTTGGTGTAGGGTGTGAGATGTAGATCTATACCTAATCTCTCCTATATTGTTTCCAATTTTCCCAGCAGTTTTTGTCAAATAGTGGATTTTTGTCCCAAAAGTTGTCCTCTTTGGGTTTATCATACACTGTCTTGGTGATGTCACTTACCCCATGTCTATTCCACTTCTCCTCCCTTCTGTCTCTTAGCCATGTAATATAGAAAATCGCAGCATGGAATTCCTGCAAAATACAGGGTCAAGCCTCATCCAGAATTCCAGAGGGCCTCCCCCCTGGAGAACTTTGGGTGAGGGGGCAGTTGGTAGGGAGTTAAACAGTTGTTTCCTGGGAGTTGAGGGGAGCATATCTTTCTGCTTTCTGTTCCTGATTTGGGGGTTCACCTGGGAGGCCTTAGTGTCAAAAGCCATTGTGGTTTCTACTCAGGAGTTTGCCTGTCTAGTAGGATTAGACCTTTCCAGTAACAATATAATAATTATTTAGTTATATAGACATTAGAAGTAATTACTATTAGCTTAGAGAGCAAGTTAGCTAAAAGGTCTGCCACTCCCTCCTGGGGGGGGAGGGGCAGCTTCAACCTGACCATTCAGGGCTTCCCAGTCCTTATCCAAATCCTAATTACCTGCTCTTGCCTTCCCATTTCTTTCTTTTATCAATATAAGCTTTATCTTTGATAGTAGTGCCTGGGTATTTATTTGGGTATACTCACTACTGCCGTAAAGCTTGGTTCCTGTCAGTTGCCAGCCTAAGAAGTCAGATCCATCTCAGTCCTTAACATTAAGATATCTAACTACTACTCAGTCCTCAATCAGGCCTATGGGGAATATAAGTTAGAGAAAGGGAACATCATTAAAGAATTGCCTTTGCTGAATCTTGCTTGAAGACACTCAGCCCTGTCTCCATTTTCAACTGAAACCAACTGCTTGTGGGGAGGGGTTTGAGAGCAAAGAGTACCTAACCCCCTCCATACTCACACAAGCCTGTCTGTGTGGGAGAAGTGGCTCTTGCAGGCATCTGGCCCTGGCCAGCCCATCAGCCTCCCAATATCTCTGTTGTTACAAACATAACAGTTTTGGCCAGCCATCCTAGGATTTTTACTTCAGAACCTAGTTGGGAAGTGTTCAATATGGCCAGCTTCATCAACAGGGCTGTTGTTACACTGGGGTACTCTGGGGTCCTGATATATGGGATTTGCCAGACTTGTGCCACCTTTTGGTTGATTACAGTTCCACAATACTTTAAGAAGATTATAGAAATTTATGATACATACATGTGGCTAACAATATCAGTGGGTGATGCCTTGGCATATGTGCCATCAGGAATAGCCATGACTGCAACTTTCTATGGGGCCCTTATGATTTTGAGAAAGGTGTTGACATTTACCTTTGGGAGAACTGAAATTACAAATCCAGTTTTAGAGCAAATGGTGGAAAACATGAAGACTTTAATTGAAATTAACAGGCAGATCAGGGAAGGGAAGGACTTGGATGCTAAAACAATAATGCAGCTAGAGATCATTGAGAATGCTGTCACAACAAAGAAGGGGTGTGATATGAAACAACAGATTAAAGATGAGAACCCTGAACAACAAGAGGTTGCAGGGGCTGAAGCAGCTCCTGTAACTATCCTTCCAATCACTGACAGAACCATAGTACAACAACCAGATGCAGGCATTATTCATATAAAAGGCTACAAACCTTTTTCAGGGGATGATCAGGAGATTTTGAAAAGGAGGTTTCCCCAGTTCTATGTCAATCCACACAATTCAATAAAGGAATATAAACAGGCAGTGAGGCTTTACAACCCAAATTTTGAGGATGTGGAATTCCTACTTTCAGAATTGTTCACCTCTAGTGAAAAGGCAAAATTTATTTCTGAAACAAGAAGCAATCCCAATCTTGCCTCATGGCTAGAACATCATCAACATTTAGAGCTGTCCTCATATGCTAATATGATCTATCTTAGAAGGTGTAAAGAGGACTTAGCAGAAGAAATGAGGCTACGTGAAAGAAGATCTAATGCATGGGGGTCCTTTGAAAAATTAAGGCAAGGGGAGGAGGAACACACAAGTATTTATCTGGACAGGTTATTAGAGACTGGTGAAACTATCCTGGGTTTCAGGGACATGACTGCTGAGGACAACATTCAGCATGTCAGGAGGAAATTTGTTAAGGGGAGTCTGAATTACATCCAGGTATATTTCAAGTTAAATTGCCCACAATGGGAGACCATGCCCATTGAGGAGTTAAGGAAAACAGCTGCATATGTCCATGAATCTAGAGATAGTAAACTAAAGCCATCAAAGACCTCTGAAAAGGATAGGGAGATTGCAGAGCTCAAGAGGCAATTGAAAGAAGCTCAGAAGGCCAAGGAAATAGAGGAGATTAAAAATATGGCTCGGATGTCCAACAATCAGAGGAGCCAGAGCAGGCCTAAGCAGTCTTCCAGCAGTGCAAACAACTCAGTCAAGAGGTGTTTCCTATGCTCAAAACTTGGACATGTAGTTTGGGAATGTAGTTTCAAGTCCCAAATAAATTTTGGAAATAGGAGCAATAATAACAACAACAAGAGAAACACCTATTATAATTCGAGATACAACAATAATAATAGTAACAACAACAGATACAGTGATAAAGTAAAAGCCAGCTGTTGTGACCATGACTGTGCCAAATTTAGTAATTCCCCTAGTTTATAAAAAATGGAGGAATACCTGTCCCAAGGAGCCAGACCTTGTACCTTATGAACCGAGAAAGTAGCCTTAGTTATTGCAAGAACAGATAAGGGCAGTGACAATGATGTGGCAGAGGAATGTGGGAAAGACAAAATGGGTGAAGAAGAAATTATAAATTATGAGTTGGTGGATGTAACACAAAGTTACAAAGAAATGACTGAGGAGGAGTTGCAAATGGAGGAGGATATAATAGAAATAAAGGAGAGAATTTATGGGAAAGGAAACAGTGATGTCGGAAGCACTGAAAGAATACTGGGCACATCTGCACAAATTCTTGATACAAGCTTGAAGAAGGTAGCATTCTTTGATTCTCACTATGAGGGGAAGGAAACATCATTCTGTAATACTGTGGATCATTTACATCAATCTGTAGTACAGCACAGCCAAACAACTAAGGCAATGATTTTAGACAGGTATTCTAATGGGGATCTATCATATTGTTTTGATGACCACTGCTTTATAGTATAGTTTAATATCTGGTACTGCTAAGCCACCTTCCTTCACATTTTTTTTCATTATTTCCCTTGATAGTCTTGATCTTTTGTTCTTCCAAATGAACTTTGTTATAGTATTTTTCTATTTCAGTAAAAAAATGTTTGGCAGTTTGATAAGTGTGGCATTAAATAGGTAAATTAATTTGGGTAGAATGGCCATTTTTATTATCTTAGCTCATCCTACCCATGAGCAAATAATGTTTTTCCAATTGTTTAGCTCTAGTTTTAATTGTTTGGAAAGTGTTTTGTAGTCATGTTTGTATAATTCCTGTGTTTGTTTTGGTAGATAGATTCCTAAGTATTTTATATTGTCTAGGGTGATTTTAAATGGTGTTTCTCTTTCTACCTCTAGCTGCTGTGATGTGAAATATAGAAATGCTGATGATTTATGTGCATTTATTTTGTATCCTGCAACTTTGCTAAATTTGTTGGTTATTTCTACTAGCTTTGTAGAAATTTTACTAATGAGCTTCTTGGAAGAAGTTCCAACCTAGTGGAGCAAGGTGACAGATCCAGTATTCCTGATAAACCCTAACTGGAGTTGCATTTGGAAACAATATCATTTCCCCATTTGCATTTTAATCTGTTCTCAATATGGAGAGAACATTTGTCTTCTCAATAGAAGGAGAACATCAAGGTTTGTGCTGGCCAAAATGAAAGCACCAAAGTCTTTGGAAGATATGTATAACAATGAAAGTTAATCTTAATTTTTGTTAAACTTTTGTTCCTGTCTCTGGCTTCATTTGCTTTCCAGAAAGGGAAAATCTTATAATGAAAAGAATCTCATGGTCCCAGGTCCCATACACTGTGTGTGTGTGTGTGTGTGTGTGTGTGTGTGTGTGTGTGTGTGTGTGTGTGTGTGTGTCTGTTGTTTGGAGGGAGGCACATATCAATTTTAAAAACTGAGATTAAAGGTAAGGAGTTCCATAGCTTTTTTGCAACTCCTCACTTCCGAAACATAGACAGAGATATGATTATTCATAATCTATACTTTCCCCTAGCTCCTTTCTTTTTTGGGAGAGTCTTTTTGAGGCAAGGTTGTGACTATGCCTTTTGCTTTGAGATGTAGGTTCATTTGTAGTCTTCCTTAACAAAGAAACTAAATTTAAAAACAAAAATCTGTTATTTTTTGCCATCTCTAAGATGTATATATGTTGTTGCTCAGCCTTTTGGGACAGGAGTAACTATAGTTATTGTTTATTTCTGGTTGTATTCATGGGACTTATCATGTTCTCAATAACCAAGAATCAGGGAACTGGTTGAAAAATGGCTATTTAAGTTGCTGGTATAGGGTCTGAATAAAATTCACTCACTTTATCTAAGGGTAGTTTACCCCTGTACCTTTGTAACCCTACAAAAATGTCACAACACCTTTGAACCACAGATTACCTCTTTTTAAGACATGTTCAACACTCTTTAATTAAAGTCTAAGCCCTGAAAAATTTTCAATCAGGCTGATCAAAAAGACTCTTCTATCTTGTGATCTAACTACTTTTAGACCTTGGACCAGACAAATCCTAATGAGGGAGACATATCAATCTCACTCTATTAGCTTAAAAACCAAGAGTGTCTTCAAGATAACTAAGGTCTAGATATTCAGTAGATCATTATGCTAGTAGAGCAAACAAGGACATTACTGAACCTGTAAAACATTTAACTCTTAGAGATAACTAGAACAACAACAATGAGAAAGTCTCATTCATATTATTGAATATGTCTAGTTTCATTCACCTTTTACTCTATATAGTCCTTTGGAAATCAAGTTCCAGCAAAACTCAGAATTGAAACGAGAGGAAAAAGGCATAGATTGTGCATCCTGTATGCAATCTGGGATCATTCCTATCTTGATTTCTTTAAGTGGAGATCAGAGTCTGCATTTCTTCAGTCATCTATTTTCTGGGCACTATTGTCTCTAATTTTGTTACCAGCCAGCATTGCTGGACATGGGTACTACTAGAAATCTAGAAGTCTGATTTAACAAATTTGTGAGATTTTATATTCCAGCCAATGGAGCATCAGTGACTCTGTAGCATTTCATGCATCCTAGATGTTACTACTAGCTCACATGGTAACAAACCTAGCAGAGAATTAAGTTAGTGAAAGAATGCTTACTTTAGAGGCATATGAGTGCTAGGTCAGAATTCTACCTCTGGTGCCTACTAAATCTTGAGCAAGTTAATTAACTTATCTTTGCTTCAGTTTCACAAAATTTCCAACTTCTTTCAAAGACTTGTTGTGAAGATTAAATGGGATATATTGAAAATATTAAAGTGTTTTTAAAATGTCAGCTAGTATCTCCTGGCTTTTGTTTATCAGTTTCCTAACTCCTTTATCTGTACCATTGACAAATACAACTTCTTGGGAACCAGTGTTTTCCAAGTAAAAATTCATGTTCTGGGTAAATCATCTTGGGAAATGTAGTCCCTTTCCCATGTTAGTCATTCCTGTTTCATATAAGTTTATTGCATTATTTGATTGTCATCTATGAGACTGGGGAAAGGAGTTTTACCTAAACCTCCTCTCTCTCAAAGTACCTTGTTTAGTGCTATGCACATAGAAATTACTTACAAGTTTATGACTGTTGACTTTTCCAGATAATAATTTAGCTTCAATTCTAAATGCTTTTATAATTTTAATAATTATTTTAAACATGTATAGGCAATCTGGTGATTTTTTTCAATTCTTAAATTTTATTTTTTCCTTTTAAGTGGGTGTTATAAGAATAAATAGAGCCTCTGCCAAAACTGTAATAATAATGAGAGCCACAGGAGTTGAGGGCAAAGCTTCCCTATAAGATGAGGTATGTGGTACCCCAATCTGATTCTAAATGAGGGTGGAGTTCACACAAGCCTTTCCTGAAGTCAGTCAACTTAACAGCAGGTTGTCTGGCTCCAAGATGGAGGCAGCTAGACTAAGCTGTGATTCCCCTCCCCCTCATTGTCTCTCAGGCACTCTGGAACACTATCTGACTAATGAACGGCTTTTATTATTCATAATTCAGGGGGTTGGGAAATGGGCGAAGGGCAGAGGGATATCAGGGTGCCCTCTTCTCTATTTCTATGGGGTCCTTCACTTAGGTGGGAACCTTTGGGTTTCCCATTTCCAAGATTCTTCCCTCACCTCTTCTCCTTCTGTTTCAATTTCTATTTCTAACCTTTCTATAATTATAAGTTAGACCAGAAAAGGTCTCTCAGCAAGGTTGGGTAATGGGAGAAGGAGAGTAGAAGAATTGCTCCTAACATGGAGTCCAAATACTTCACTGACTCATTGGTTGAAATCTTGATGGGTGAGAAGCAATGGGATGCCTTTGACAAGGGAATTGGGGTATCAATGTCCAAAGAAAGATCCTTAGGAAGCCCTCAGGACTGGATCTGAGCTGGGATGTCCTCCACTGGAACCCTTTTCCTCCTCCTGCTTTCCCCAGAGAATTTTCCAGAATTCCCCTGGTCTCAACTGTCTCCAACTGTCCCCAACTGTCAACCACTCCTTTTCTGGCTCCTTTGGTCCCATACCCCTTGCACAAATCCAATCCTTACAGTTTTGAGTATTTTTACCTTCATAATAGCACTTTATTTTTAATACCTTATTTGCATTCTCTTGTCACCAGATATAGAGAACTTAGAATTCCTGTCATTTTATCATCAGTCTTTCCTTTCCCACCCAAAATTCTTAACACTTTTTCTTTCTAGTGAAAATATTGTCATGTGCACAGAAGTTTGACCTGGAAAATCATACATTAATTCCAAAAAACTTCAGGGCCCCTGTATCTTCCCTTGGGGAATATTTACTGGTGATGATGAAGAATATTCAGGTACATCAACAGAGAGATAGCAAAGAAAAAAACCTTACCAGTGAGAAATGAAAAAAAAAGTGGAGAGATGTATTTTTTGAGTTTAAAATATATGGGTCATTTATGTTTGAGATTGGTTTTTCCATGTTTCCATTGTGTTGTTAAATTTAGAGAGCAAAACATACTTGCCTGAACTAAAGCTATTGCTATGTTTTATCTGGAAAAATTGGGTAGAGGAGGAATCTTTTAGTTCTTAACATGTTTTATTATAAGTCTCACCTCTTAAAAGACAGGATTAAAGGGAGAAAAAAGAGAGAACAGGAAATATCTTTTAGCCTTTCCTTTGATAAGTTGATTATATTATAAACTATGAATCAATTCCATTCCTTCAAAATGGCTAAGGGCATAGGTTCTAACTGTGTAATAAACACAATTACAGGCATCAGAACAGTAACAGACCATCTCCAAAAGATCTGTGATTATTTTATGAGTGTTTGGAACTGAAGTAACTCCCTTTCATAGTTGGGCATTTCCATTCTAAACAAGCAGAAGAAGAAAAAGGAACATAAAGAAATGTCAGTGAAACAAAACATAAAAAAAACACCAATGTAGTGTGACAAGTTGCAATAGACACATTTTTAATAAATGGATCTCTTCTTTCTAATGATTGGAATGTAGGTGGTGATGACTCTAGATTGAGAAATATATATATATATATATATATATATATATATATATATACACACATATATATATATTCTGGGAGGCTAAAGTTTCAAGATTAGAAGAGCCTTGAAAAGATGATGGAGGATGATTAGAAATATTGGTCTTAATGATGTTATATTCGTCTGTATTTTTTGTGCCTCTTGCTAAGTGGTTAATTGCATTTTCGTAATTTTCTCCCTTCACTTTCATTTCTTTACCTAATTATCCTCTATTACTCATTTAATATTGAAAAGTATTTTTAGTTCTTCTAAGAATGATTGTTGGCCCTTTGTCCAATTCACATTTTTCCCCCTTTGAGGCTTTGCTTATAGCTATTTTTATTTCATTGATTTCTTCTGAGTTCACATCTTCAAGTTCCTTGTTACCATAATAGATTTTTATGACCAGGTTCTTGTTTTTGTTGATTTCTCATTCTTCCACACTGTTATTGATTTTAATTTTATGTTCAAGTTTGACTCTCTTCTCAGCATCAAGGAAAGGGAAGGGCACTGTCCTAAGATTCAGCATTTTTGCACTGCTGTTTTCAGAGCTAGTTTTGAGGGGTGTCTGGAAATTTTTGATATTTCTAAAATGGTGTGATCTAGGGAGAGGTGCAGTCACTGATTTCCTATTCTAAATTCTGCTCTTTACCAAGGAAGGGCCCCTGATTCCTTGGGACTTTAAGTAATACTACTCATTAGCATCACTGATCCTGTGTGGTTAAAAGTTATATTATTCCTAGAGCTTTTGCTCCCTCTTGACTGAAAATGTACCTCTCTGCCCTTGAACTATGACCCAAAAGTTGGCATAGGCAGTGGATTTGTAAGACTGATTGCATGTCCAGTGCTATCTCAGGAGAGCCCTTTAGTCTTTTTCTGACCACTTTTCAGCTTTCCTTAATGTCTCTGGCTTGAGACCAGTCATACTTCTAATGCTTCTTTTTCACCCACCTGGTCCTATCAATGTGATATCAATCATATGGACTAACATTTAGTTTCCACCCCTGTGTTACCATTCTTTCTGACACTTTAAGATTTCTTGTACAGGAATAATATCTCATTCTCATCTTTTGTTGGTTCTGTCACTCCAAAATTCTATTTGAGGTGTTGTTATAAATTTGTTTGGTGATGTATGTTGGGAAAATTCATCTGAGAACTTTTTTTGCTCCCCAGTATCATTTTATTTTGCTGAGTGTTAGAAGGATAAAAAGGGAAATTTAAAAAGTCTCCTTACAGAAATTATGAATGGAAAAAGAAAGTATTTCAATCAACTAATCAAAAAGTCTTCATTAAATGCTTATTTTGTGCAAGATGCTGGGATAAGAAATAGAGATAATAGAGATAGCAAGGAAATAAAAAGCAATCTTTTTCCTCAAAGAGCTGGAGGAGGCAGCATACACACACACACACACACACACACACACACACACACACATTAGAATTTTAGTATATTTGGTCCGAATTATACCACTTATTGGCAGCATGTGATAACAAAAAAGAGAATACACTAGTATTCTAAATGTGTCAAAATTCGCTGGTTCCCTTTGATTAATATTATTTCAGTTGCACATGAATGAGTTTTTCCTTTTAATACTGGAAAAATCTTATTATGACAAGATTATAAAATATCTCAGTTCCATCAGAATTTGTTATTAAATACAGAATTATAGCAATTCAATTATTATGATCTTATATTCCTTTGTCCCCCTTCTTTTACATTGCAGCACATAAATATTTTTCTCTGCAATCAATAGTGATCCTAGATTTCAACATTTTAGTCATCCGGCAGATAGAGCACACACAATTAACTTTGCACATTACTTCAGTGTTACACAGTGTAATATGAAACTGAGAAGATGAAGTCAGTGGTTACTACTTGGCCTCCTCTAATAGATTTTTTAATCTATTAAAAACAGAATTGAGGCTTGACCTAAATATTTCAGAATGATTCCTAACAGCTAGCCCACAGAATTTACCATCTCTTCAGTTCCAGGAGAGGTTCTTGGTTATATTAAAAGGAACCTTGGGAGAGGTAAAGATGAAGAAATAAGTGTGAAAGTTCCCAACAGCAGCCTGAACTATCTGTTGGCCAGGATTATATAATTTAGTAAAATGATTTCACATATGGTGAATTATTAAATCCATGAAATTGCATAGATTGTAACCCGGGATAGCTCTGTTGTTCTCAGTGTTAAGAAAATTAACCTCTTATTCTTAAATCTTATCTAGTCTTATAGATTAGGGTATAGGCCATAATTCAAGACCAGGATCCTACTGTGATTTTTAGGGTCTCTCTACTTATAAGTAACCCACCTATTGCAATAAAAACATGAATTTCCTCTTGAGACCTTTGGAATGTTTTATAATAAAGAAAAAACAACCTTTAACCCCTAGATATGGTTTCCTCTGTTATCTTCCTCTACTTTCTTTCCTCTTCATTATTTTCTTTTATATATTTGGGAAATATATCATTTATACCATTTGGGAAATATTATAAGCCTTATTTTTTGTTTATATATTTTGTTTTTCTAATCAAACTTTCAGCCTCATTTATTCAGTGTGATAACTGAGCCTCCACTCGAAAGGCAACACTGTCAGTAATATAAAATAGTAGGTAGCTGCTGCATTTGAAAAATTTGCAATCTAATTGAGATTAGATTGAAGTATTATGATGATCACTGAGATTAAATGTTGACATATCTTTTTTTTAGTTTATTATTTTTTAAATGTAGAATATTTTACCATGGTTGCATGATTCATGTTCTTTCCCTTTCCCAACACATACCCATCATAGCCAACATGCAATTCCACTATGTTTTACATTTATCATTGATTAAGACCTATTTCCATATTATTGATAGTTGCACTAGGGTGACTGTTTAGCATCTACATCCCCAATAATATCCCCATCAACCCATGTGTTCAAGCAGTTGTTTTTTTTTTCTGTGTTTGCTTTAACCCTTTGGACAATTTATATCCACCATATAAAGTACTATTATTGTAGTTGTTATTTTTAGAGTGATATTTTTTACCTGTATTCTTTTGATGTGATATGGATGTCTGGGTTCAGGTCTGCACTGTATGAAACACTTTAGTTGCTATTAAAGAAGGAAACAGCTTTGCTGGAACTTCTATAATGATGGCCAGCAGAATGCAAAAAGTGAACATAATAGACCATTTGTATGCAAGAAGACTACTTCAGGCCGTGAATTCACTTCCTTACTCCCACTGCTCCCATCAGATGAGACTTATATAAAGTAATGCAAAGTGAAGTGAACAGAATCAGAAATGTGTCCATAGTAATAGCAAAAATATACATTGATCAACTATAAATAACTTAGATATTAAGATCAATGCAAGGATCCATAACAAATCTGTAGCAAAGTTGCTCTTCTTTGCAGGTATAGGCTTATGAGGCAATAGTAAGGTAGGAGAAATTGTAGATACTTGAGATATAGCTATAGCAAAGCATCCAGGAGAAAGGAAAAGCTGCCACAGGAAAAAAGCAATATATGACCCAGATTGCTCAGGATTGCTATTGAAGAGGTATCAGAGACACCATTAAATTTTCCCATATGACAAATTTTCTCAACTCACTAGAATATTTTCCTCTGGCTATGAAATGTATCATTGCAGATATACTCTTTTCTCCAGGTAATGACCAAGTTGGAGAATGACTATAGACATGCAAATTTTATTCAAGAAAGTTCCTTTTGAATTTTTTTCAAGATTATATGTTAATACATTTCTAATAATTGTTTTCTGACATTTTGCAATGCATGTTCTCTTCCTTGCATTCCTTCTCTATCCCTACAATGGCAGGTAATATGAAGTATCATACAATGCAACTTTTCATGTTCATCATGTGAAAAAAAGGCATGTAACATTTACACTAGAAAAATCATGGAAGAAATAAAGTGAAGATTAGTATGCTTCCATCTTCATTTACACTTCATCAGTTCCTTCTATGTAAGGGGAAGATAGCCTTTTTAACTGTGTGTTTGGAATTCAGGGAGGTGCCATTTAAAATTATCTTACAAACTTTCTGTGGACATGTGGGGAACTTTGAGACTACATTTCCCATTGATCCAATGGGTTTCTGGTTTCTGACATGATTACGTTCAGAGAACAGGAACCAACATAAAGCTCGACTTAAATTCAGAGGGCTGGCTTGAGACAGGCTCTTTTTGGCTACCTGAGCAGGCTGCTGGGCGACAGAGAGAGGAGTAGGGAAGGTATGGAAGAAAATGGCGGAGGCAGCATTTGAATAGATTTCTTACAGGCTCATGGTTGATTTATCTCTATCAGCATGGCTTTTATTAAAATACTAATTTCTCTCATAATATCTGCCTTCAGCATTTTTAAAAATAACATTGTCATGAGTCCTGAGTTTTCCTGGATGCCTGCATTGATGATAACATGTAAGATATTCACAACTGATCATTGTACATTACTGCTCTTACTGTGTACTACATTCTCCCGATTCTGTTCACTTCCATTTGGATCACTTCATATGTCTTCCCAAAATGTATGTGTGCATGTATGTGTGTGTGTCTGTGTGCATGCACACTTATGTGTTTGATGCTTGTCATTTCTTATGATGCAACAGTATTCCATTACAGTCATATACTAGAACTTGTTCAGCCATTCCCCATTCAAAAACATTCCATTGGATTCCAATTATTTATCACCACAATAAGAACCATGAATATTTTTATAGAAGTAATTTCTTTTCCCCACTTTTTTATCTTTTTGGGATATAGACCTAGTGGTGGTATTGCTGGATCAGAGGATATTGTAATGGAATAAAAAGGGCAATGTTGATATGTGGAGGAGTAAATGGAGAATATAAGTAGGATAAATGGGGATAGCTGAGTTAAGGGATAAATAGGGAATATAGGAAGGGCTGCGCAAACAGGCTAGTCACTGAAGCTAGAGACAGAGGATAGATACTGGGAGGAATAGACTGGGTCCTTCAGGCAGGGTGGCTATCTCTGTGATACAAGAAGAAATGAGTCAGCCAGAAGTAATATGGGTCTGGCTGAAAGGTTTTGTTGTTAATTTCTAAGGTCCCTTGAGAGAGGAGACAAGAGACTCCTCCCAGCCAGTGAAACTGAAATCTACAGGAAGTCTCTGCTGGCTACTTCCTGCCCAAAATTGATGCCCAGGTTTTCCCTCAAGAAACAAAAGTAAAGTTATTCCTTCACTCTTCATCCCTTGCCCTAATATCAAATTCAATGATTCACCAGAAGCTTTGTGTAGATATCAAAGGGGCTTTATTGATGTCAGGGGTAAACAGAGGGAAAAAATGGTTTGAGGGTTTTGTAACTTCTGCTAGAGAGAAAGCTGTTGCTGGGGGAAGGGTCATAGGAGAGGGTCAGACTGAGAGATGCCTTCTCTCTCAGTCAGGAAAGGTTTCACTGCCCCGAGGGAAAAGTATTTTATCAGATCACTAGATAAGGGGATGGCTTGATTTAGTTTGTTCTTCCTGCCTACAGCTGCTAAAACCCAAAATGTCCAATCACCAAACCACCCTTCCTCCAAGGGCCCAATGGGGAAATCCAGGGGAATAGCAGGGTGTAAAAAGGAGAGGTCAGGGAGAGGTCTAGAAAGAACAGACAAGGTCCAAAATGCCCCAAAGGCAAAAGGCCAAAGACAAAGGCCCTAGGCAAAAGGCAAAAGCCTAGCTCTAATGGTTTTCCCATGAGCCCAGCCCCCATGCTGGTTTAACATTCTAAACCTTTCTAACTGACAGGGTGCTACAGTTGGTTTGCAAAAGCAAGAGCTTTTTGCTGCAACCCTGCATTACAATCTGTAAAGCTTGATGGCTACATGATTTCAAATTGTTCTCCAGAATGGTTATATTAGTTCAAAGTTCAACCTACTATCCCAATTTTTCCACACCCCCTCCAAAATTTGTCATTTTCCCATTTTGTCATAGCATCCAGTCTGATATGTATGATGTGGTAACTAAAAGTTCTTTTAATTCATTTCTCTGATTAATAGCAGTTTGAAGTATTTTTAATATGATTAAAACTCATTTTAGATTCTTCATCTGTCAATTGCCTGTTCATATTATTTGATCATTTGTAAGTTGGGAAATAATTCATATTCTTATTAGTTTGACTTAGTTTTTTACATATTTGAGAAATGAGGCCTTTGTCAGGAAAACTTGCATTTGAGGAATGCCTTTGCTCTATCTATGAGATTTTCTAATTCTATTAAAAACTGAAAAAACAAGTTGTGTGCTTATTCTTGTAAATTTTGTGTTCTTCATCACTAAAGTTTTTAAGCAGAAAATAGATTGCCTCTTGTTACAGTTTATTTAGAAAAGATTTCTATTCAGATATGAGATAGACTAGATCATCTCAGAATTCCCTTCCTCCTTGGATATCTCTTTGGAATTTTAGTCTAACCCATCAATACCTACTGATAGTCATTTAGCCTGATTTTATTCAACAATTAGCCCCAGAATTTAAGCAGTATTGTTTGGGGGTTATTGCACATGCAGGTGATCCATGGTACTGGCTACACTGAGGTTGGAAGATCCCTTGGGCTAAGAAATTCTGATCTAAGGAAGGCTAAGCCAGTACCAGATCTTAAACTGTACCATAAAGCAGTAATCATCAAAACAATAAGGTACTGCTAAGAGACAGAAGGGTGGATCAATGGAATAGACTACGGGTAAATGACCTCAGTAAGCTAGTGTTTGATAAACCCAAAGATCCCAGCTTTCCGAACAAGAACTCACTATTTGACAAAAACTGCTGGGAAAATTGGAAAACACTAGGGGAAAAATTAGGTTTATATCAACATCTTACATCCTATACCAAAGTAAATTCAAAATGGGTAAATGACAAATATAAAGTGTGAAATTTTAAATAAATTAGGTGAATATAGAATGGTAAACCTGTCTGATCTGTGGAAAATGAAGGAATTTAAGATCAAGCAAGAGACAGAGAACATTAAAAAATGTAAAATGAATGACTTTGATTATATTAAATTAATTTTTTATACAAACAAAACCAATGGAACCAAAATGAGAAAGAAAGCAAAAAAGTGGGAGAACTTTTATATAACAAAACTCTCTGACAAAGGTATAATTTCCCAAATATATAAGGAACTAAGTCAAATAAAAAAATCAAGCCATTCCCCAATCGACAAATGGTCAAGGTGCATGCATGAATTTCATATGATGAAATCAAAACTATCAATAATCACATGAAAAAGTTTTCTAAATCCCTCCTGATTACAGAAATGCTAATTAAAACAACTCTGAGGTACCACTTCACACCAAGCAGAATAGACAATATGGCAGCAAAGGAAAATGATAAATACTGGAGAAGATGTGGCCAAATTGGGACATGACTACACTGCTGGTGGAGCTGTGAATTGGTTCAGCCATTCTGGAGGGCAATTTGGAATTATGTGCAAAGGGATTTAAAATAATGCTTGCCCTTTGATCCAGCCATACCACTGCTGGGTTTACACCCCCCAAAGATATAATAAGGAAAAAGACTTAGAGAAAAATATTTATAGCTGAACTCTTTGTGGTGGCAAAAAATATTGAAAATGAGGGGTTTTCCATTGATTGAGAAATGGCTGAACAAATTATAGCATATGATGGTGGGTGATGAAATATTATTGTGCTGAAAGGAATAATGAACAGGAGGAATTCCATGTGAACTAGAAAGACCTCCAGGAATTGATGCAGAGAGAAAGAAGCAGAACCATGAGAACATTGTACACAGAGACTGATACATTTTAGCACAATCAAATGAAATGTACTTTTCTACTAGCAGCAATGCAATGATCCAGGAAAATCTAGAGCAACTTATGAAAAAGAATGCTATCCACATCCAGAGAAAGAACTGTGGGAACAGAAATGTAGAAGAAAAAATGTATGATTGATCATGTAATTTCATAGTGATATAATCAGGGTTTTGATGTTAAAAGTTCATTCTCCTGCAAATATGAATAACATGGAAATAGGTTTTGAACAATGATACACATATAACCCAGTGTTATTGTTTATCAGCTTCAGGAGGAGAGAAGTAAAGGGGGGATCTTGAATCATGTAACCATGCAAAAGTATTCTAAATAAAAAATAAAATTAAAAAAGCCAAATATAAAATGGGCTAAGCTAATCCAGTATGCACACTAAGGACAGCTAGGTTGGGCAGTGAATAAAACACTGTGCTTAAAATAAGGAAGATCAATCTTTCTGAGCATTAATTCAGTCACAGACATTTGTTAGCTATGTAACCCTAGGCAAGTAACTTAATTCTTTTTGCCTTAGTTTCCTTGCCTGTAAAATGAGTTGGGGAAGGAAATGGCAAACCATTCAGTATCTTTGCAAAGAAAGTCCCAAAAGGGGCCATGAAGAAACAGACATGACTGAAACTACAAAAATCCACACTAAGTTCTGGGTTAAGATGGTGGCAGAGTAAAAAGCAGGTTCTTGACCTCTCCTAACCCATACATATAGGAATCCTAAAGAAGGCATAAAAACAAATCCAGAAAAACGAAGGTACCCCACAACAGGGCACTGCATTGAAGGTACATGGAATTGGGGCATTTCCATGCTATAAATGGGTGAAAAAGCTCTCACTAAAATGTGCGCTGAGCAACCCCCTCCACCCCACACACCACATACAATGCCAAAGCCAGTGCAAAAGAGAGCAAGTTTGGGGGACCCATTAAGTCATTGGCAGCTACCTGGCATCACCAGGGCCTGCTCTTGAGAGCAGCAAGACTTAAGACCCCAAGAGGCTAAAGAACACGTGGACTTTGAACATAGACTTTGAGCATGGGCTCAGATTCAGATCCTGAGAGCAGGTGCAGGCCTTGGGTGGGGACCCAGTGCAGAGGGGTGCATGACTGTGGAAGCAGCACCCTGAGACTGTTAAAGGAGCTTCAGGCAGAGAAACAAGCAAGCGGACCACCAGGAGGCTTAACCCTGAGAACAAATAGACCTAAGACCTTGAGAGCCTAAAGAGTGCAGACAGACCCTGGGCATGAGGGTAAACCTGAGAGGGCATGAGGCTCACAATGGCAAGCCATCCACAAGAACCCCAAAAGAGAAAGATCAACAAGAAGAAATCTTTAACACTCGACAACTTTTACAGAGAAAATCAAGACAACAGAGCAAACAGCAGAGGAGAAGAAACAAGTAATCATATCCAAACCTTCCCAAAATGATGAAAACTGGTCACAAGCTATTGAAGAGTTCAAATCTGAGATTATGAGAAAGATGGAAGAGATCAGGCAAGAAAATAACAGTTTAAAAGGCAGAATTTCACAATTGTATATTGAGGCAAGCAAATTGAAGGCCAGAAATGACCAGATTAAAAAGGAAAACCAGTCTCTAAAGGCTAGAATTGGGCAATTTGAAAAAAATGCCCCCAAATCAAAAGAATTGATGAACAAATTGGAGACCAAATTCAAACAACTGGAAAACAGGATAGACCAAATTGAAAAGTAAAATCAAAAGATTATAGCAGAAAATCAATCTCTAAAGATAAGAATTGGGCAAGTAGAAGCCAATGATCTCTCAAGTCAGCAAGAAAAAATAAAGCAAAGTCAAAAGACTGATAAAATAGATGGAAACTTGAAATATATCACTGAGAAATTGACAGATAAAGAAAACAGGTCTAGAAAAGACAATTAGAGAATCATTGATCTTCCTGAAAAAGCAGAAATTAATAGAAATTTGTAATCCTACTAAAAGAAATTATTCAGCAAAACTGTCCTGAAGTTCCACAACAAGAGGGCAATATAGACATTGAAAGGATACAAGATCACCCTCTACACTAAACCCCGAAAAGACAACCCCCAAGTATATAATAACCAAATTCAAGAGCTTCTAAGTAAAAGAAAAAAAATTTTACAAGAAGCCAGAAAGTGACAATTCTGATATCAAGGAGCACCAATCAGGATCACACAGGATCTGGCAGCCTCCACACTATAAGACTGTAAAGCTTGGAATATGATATTCAGAAAGGCAAGAGAACTGGGTCTCTAACCAAGAATCACCTAACCATCGAAACTGACTATATACTTCCAGGGGAAAGTTTGGGCATTCAACAAGATAGAAAATTTCCCAGTATTTGCACAGAAAAGACCAGGACTAAATGGAAACTTCACTATCCAACCACAAAAATCAAGAGAAACATGAAAAAGTAAATAAGAAACAGAAGGGAAAGAAAGAAAACTCTTATTTTTTAAATTTGCCTCTTTAAGGGCTTCAATAAGATCTAATTATTTATTTTCCTATATGGAGAAATGTTATGTGTAATTCTCTGTAGTGAACTCTATTCACTATTATAGTATTCACTATTATAGTAATTAGAAGAATTATTCATAGGGAGAAGTTGGAATACTAAATGTTCTAAAATGATATGGGGGTGGGTGGGAAAAAGGGGGGTGAATAGTAGAGGATATCAAGAGAAACTTGAATGAATAAGAAAAATAGGATATTCTATTACACACAAAGAGGGCAGGGGAAGGAGAGGGGACTAATGCTATTATAAAAAGGAGAGGAAGAGAGAATTAAGAAGTAAAATTTAAAACTTACTCTCAGTGTAATTAACACTGAGTAGGAAGAGTAACTATATCCATTGCGATATAAAATTTTTTCAAACCCTACTGAGAAAGTCAGAAGGTATAAACCAAGGGGAGTAAGGGAATGGGAAGGTCAAAAAAGGGAGGGGAGAAAAAGGGAGAGGGAATTCATTAGAACTTAAAAATAAAAATAGGGGAATAATAAGGGAGGGGGTAGAAAGGGAAGTCAATTAAGTGAGGGGACAAGGGTTACTGGTTTAAAGCAAACCAATGATTAAAAAGGAAATAGAGTAAGAAAAAGGGGTAGAAGTAGGAGAGGATACCAAAATGTTGGGGAATACATAACCTATAATTTTAACTCTCAATGGGAATGGGATGAAATCACCCATAAAATAGAAGCAAATAGTAGAGTAGATTAGAAACCAAAATCCTACCATATATTGTCTACAAGAAACACATACGAGGCAGGTGGACATACACAGGTTCAAGGTAAAGGTCTTGAGCAAAATCTTTTGGGATTCAAATGAGAAAAAGAAGGCAGGAGTGACAATCATGATTTCTGACAAAGCCAAAGTAAAAATAGATATGATTAAAAAAGACAAGGAAGGTTATTAGATCCTGATAAAAGGCAGTATGGACAATGAGGAAATAAGAGTGCTGTAAGTATGGACCAAATGGCATAGCATCCAAATTCATAAAGGAGAAACTGGCAGAACTCAAGAAGGAAATAGATAGTAAAACCATACTAGTGGGAGATGTAAATATTCCTCTTTCAGATCTAGATAAATCAAATCAAAAAATAAATAAGAAAGAGATAAGAGAGGTGAACGAGGTCCTAGAAAAATTAGATTTAATAGGTATGTGGAGAAAAATGAATAGGGACAAAAAGGAATACACCTTCTTTTCAGCTGCACATGGTACATTCACAAAAATTGATCATGTAATAGGGCATAGAAACATTGCAAACAAATGCAAAAGAACAGAAATAATGAATGTAACCTTCTCAGATCATAATGCAATAAAAATAATAATTAGTAAGGACACCTGGACAGACAAATCAAAAACTAATATGAAATTAAATATAAGATTCTCCAAAACCAGTTAGTCAAAGAAGAAATCATAGAAACAATCAACAATTTCATTGAAGAGAATGACAATGATGAGACATCCTACCAAATTCTGTGGGATGCAGCCAAGGTAGTACTCCACAGGAAATTGATATCCTTGCATATATATAAACAAATTAGGGAGGGCAGAAATTAGTGAATTGGGTATGCAACTTAAAAAATTAGAAAGTTAGCAAATTAAAAATCCTCAGATGAAAACTAAATTAGAAACATAAAAAAATCAAGGGAGAAGTCAATAAAATCAAAAGTAAAAGAACTATTGAATTAATAATTAAGACTAGAAGCTGGTATTTTGAAAAAACAGATAAAATAGACAAAGCACTGGTCAATCTAATAAAAAAAGGAAAGAATAAAACTAAATTGACAGTATCAAAGATGAAAAGGGAGACCTCACCTCTAAATGAGGGGAAATTAGGGCAATCATTAGAAACAATTTTGCCCAATTACATGGCAATAAATATAACAATCTAGGTGATATGGATTAATATTTACAAAAATAAAAATTGCCTAGATTAATAGCAGAAGAAACAAAATACCTAAATAATCCCATATCAGAAAAAGAATTAAACAAGCCATCAAAGAACTCCCTAAGAAAAAATCGCCAGGGCCTGATGGATTCACAAGTGAATTCTATCAACCATTCAAAGAGCAACTAATTCCAATATTATACAAATTATTTGATATAGTAAGCAAAGAAGGAGTCCTACCAAATTCCTTTTATGACACAAATATGGTACTGATTCCAAAACCAGATAGATAAAAAACTGAGAAAGAAAACTATAGACCAATATCCGTAATGAACATAGATGCAAAAATCTTAAATAGAATATCAGCAAAGAGACTCCAGCAGGTGATCAAGAGGACTTTCCACCAGGATCAGTGGGATTTATACCAGGAATACAAGGATGGTTCAACATTAGGAAAACCCTCCACATATTTGACCATATCAAAAACCTAACCAACAAAAATCACATGATTATCTCAATAGATGCTGAAAAAGCCTTTGACAAAATACAGCACCCATTCCTATTTGAAAACAATGGAATGATCTTTCCTAAAAATAATAAAGAGTATATAACCTAAAACCATCAACAAGCATCATATGCAATAGGGATAAATTAGAAGGCTTCCCAATAACATCAGGAGTGAAAAACGGATGCCCATATCACTTCTATTATTTAACATTGTAATAGAAACACTAGCAGTAGCAAATAGAGAAGAAAAAGCAATTTAAGGTATCAAAATAGGCAATGAGAAGACTAAACTATCACTCTTTGCAGATGGTATGATGGTCTACTTAAAAAATCCTAGAGAATCAACTAAGAAGCTTGTAGAAATAATCAACAACTTTAGCAAAGTTGCAAGTTACAAAATAAATGCACATAAATCATCAGCATTTATATATATTTCCAACACATCACAGCAGCAAGAGGTAGAAAGAGAAACACCATTTAAAATCACCCTAGACTATATAAAATATTTAGGAATCTATCTACCAAAACAAACACAGGAATTTATACGAAAACAACTACAAAACACTTTCCAAACAATTAAAACTACATCTAAACAATTGGAAAAACATTGATTGCTCATGGGTAGGATGAGGTAACATAATAAAAATGACCATTCTACCCAAATTAATTTACCTATTTAGTGCCATACCTATCAAACTATCAAAACACTTTTTTACTGAATTAGGAAAAAAACTACTAAAAAGTTCATTTGGAATTAGAAAAGATCAAGAATATCAAGAGAAATAATGAAAAAATGTGAAGGAAGGGGGCCTAGCAGTACCAGATATTAAACTATGCTATAAACCAGCGGCCATCAGAATGGTATCGTACTGGCTAAGAGACAGAAGGGAGGATCAGTGGAATAGACTTGGGGTTAATGACATCAGCAAGACAGTGTATGATAAACCCTAAGAGCCCAACTTTTGGGAAAAAATCCACTGTTTGACAAAAACTGCTTGGAAATTTGGCAAACAATATGGGAGAGATTAGGTTTAGGTCAGCATCTCACACCCTACACCTAGATATATTCAGAATGGGTAAATGACTTGAATATAAAGAGGGAAACTATAAATAAATTAAGTGATCACAGAATAGTATACTTGTTAGGTCTCTGGGAAAGGAAAGATTTTAAAACCACGCAAGAGTTGGAGAAAATTATAAAATATAAAATAAATAATTTTGATTATATTAAATTAAAAAGCCTTTGTACATACAAAAACAATGCAGCCAAAATCCGAAGGCCTCTTCCTATCTCTCCAGTTTTTTTACATTTTATTCTGGAAAAATGAGGGTATGTCCTTCAATTGGGGAATGGCTGAACAAATTGTGGTATATGCTGGTGATGGAATGCTATTGTGCTCAAAGGAATAACAAACTGGAGGAATTCCATGTGACCTGGAAAAACCTCCAGGAATTGATGCTGAGTGAAAGGAGCAGAGCCAGAAGAAAATTGTACACAGAGACCAAAATATTGTTTTAAAATAGAATATAATGGACTTCTGTACTAGTAGCAATGCAATGACCCAGGACAGTTCTGAGGAATTTATGGAAAAGAATGCTACCCACATTCAGAGGAAGAACTGCAGGTGTGAAAACACAGAAGAAAAGCAACTACTTGAACACATGGGTTGAGATGGATAATGGTGGGGAATGCAGCCTTGAAACTACCACACCACATCAACTATCAACAAATTGGAAATAGGTCTTGATAAACAACACATGGTAAAACCAGTGGAAATGCACATTGGCTATGGGGTGGGGAGGTCGGGGGATGAAGGGGAAAGTAAGAGCATGAATCATGTAACCATGTTAACTTTTCTTAAAAAATAAATATTATTAAATGTTAAAAAATATAAAGAAAATGCACACTAATTCTGAAACCATAATTTTATCACATATAAGCAGGGAGCTAGCAGACTGCCAAAGGGGAAGACTGGTTCCAGTCAGAAACAGAGCAGCTATCAACAATATAGAAATAAGTCTTGATTGTTGACAGTGGAAATGCATGTTGGCTACGGGGTACTGGGGAGTGGGGTGATTGAGGGAATAAATAAGAGCATGAATCATGTAACCATGGAAAAATCTTCTAAAAATAAAATTTTAATAAAAAAATTTAAAAAAAGAAACAGAGCAATCCAAGAGTCTTTGCAAACCAATAGAAGAATGAAGTCCAGGAGTGACTGCTACACTTCCATCCCAAGAAAAGACAGGGAGAAATGGGCTTGAAAGAAAAAAATTTACCATGTGCCAGACACCCTTTTAAGTTATAAGTATACAAAGAAAGTTAAGAATAGGTTCTGATTTTTTTTTGTTTCTGTTGAAAGAGACAAATATGCAGACAACCAAGTACAAACAAAATATTTATAGCATAACTTCAGTGATCTGAGAGGGAAGGTTCTATTAGAGTTAGAGGAACCAGGAAATTCTTCTCAGAGAAGGTAACACTTTATGTGAAACTTGAAGGAATCCATAAAATCTAGTAGGCAGAAACCAAAAGGTACACTATTCCAGGCATGATGGACAGACAATGAAAATGACAAAGACTGGGAAGATATAGTGCATTGTGCAAGAAACATCAAGGAGCCCAGTGTCACTGGATGAAGTTTAAATAGAAGAGAATAAAATGTAAGAAAACTGGAGAGGTAGGAAGAGGCTAGGTAATGAAGAGGTTAAGGGAAAATAGTTACACTAATGAACTGTGGGCAGAGTTGTAAATTGATCTAAACATTTTGGAGAATGATTTCGAACATTTCCAAAGGGCAACAAAACTGTGCATTTCCTTTGATCCAGCAATACCACTGTTAGGTTTGTACCTTGAAGATATGAAAGAAGAAAGGAAATGATCTATATGTAGAAAAATACTTTAGCAGCTCTTTTTTTGATAGCAAAGAATTGGAAATTGAGTTGTTCATCCATTGGGGAATGGTTAAACAAGATATGCTATATGTCGGTAATGGAGTACAATTATAAGAAATACCACCTTATTTATTCTAGTGAAATCAATGTTTTTATATCAGATTTTAGATTTATCTATAATGAATTTCAACTTCAAGTTGCGCAGTGCTCTAATAGTCAAATTTCTTTTGACTTTCACTCTCACTCTGCCATTAATTGTAGTAGCTTTCCCTCTCAGGTTAGAGTCATCTTCAAATCTGATTAATATACCTTGATGCCTAAATTGAAGTATTTGGTGAAATTTTTTCAATATCTTAGAGTCAATATAACATATTTAAGGTATTCCACTAGGGAATTTATTTAATCACTATAATTTACCATTGAAGAAACTGAGAGTGAGAGAGGTGAAATGTCTTTTTCATTTTCATACAATTAATCAATTTCAGAGATTGTATTTAAAAATAAATGTTCTGTCTCCAAGCCCAGTGTTGTTACTATTATAAGGAATGTGGTTCCAACTTCCATTATTCATTATGAACTCTTATGCTAATGTAATTATTTAAAGATTTGCATGAGAAAGTATGGTTAATTTATCAAGAATATTTGAATTTGTCTTATGATCATTTTGTCCTCCAATTGAAACTTTTGCATTAAAAAAATCCCAAATATCAATAACCTAATAAAGAAAACATAAAAATTTAAGCATCAAAACATTGTTAAAAGCAAAAAAAAAGTTATAGTCAAAGTTTTCCCAAACATTTTTCTTAATTTTTTTCAAATTTGTAATTAACTGGTTCATTTCTAATTAATATTAATGCCCTACTTTACCATGTAAAATTTTGCCTATACTATAGATCCTACATGACTCATTAATGTCACATTACTTTAAACGTTTGAAAGGATGAATATGAAAAACATAAACAACTCATTAAGTCTACATATTTCCCTTTCCAACTAGATTTTTTGTGGATAGTATGGCAGAATTATTACTGAATTATTATTTTTTGCTGTATTTTATCAGTCAAAATTTATCAAAAGTTTAAGAGAATAAAAAGAGATGGAGTCATATCAATTAACAGAATGACATTATTGTATACACACAACACTCTATTTATCTTATGACCAAAAATATTAAATTTTTTTCAGTGACTTTTATGCATTAACCAAGTCCTTCAAATGTTGTATAACTTTCCCTTATTCATGTTCTTTTTTGCAATTTTTGCAGTAATTTATGTGAGTTAAAAGAGACAACTCCAGGAAAGATTTCATTCACATAAACATAAATATTTGTTTTTTCTAATTAATATGTGAATGAATATTTCACTCTTGGTTGAGGAAGCAAAGCTGGAGTAGATCTCTGAATACTGCTCTAGTCATGAAATAACTTTTTGCAGGATTTAGAAAATTTGTTCAATTTTTTGTTCTTGAAGGCTAGGACTTGAAGAGTTATAAAATAGTGCAAAAATAAAATTTTATTTTCTGGATGTTAACTAAAATTTATTAAATAATAGTCATTAGGTTACAAGGAAAGAGCATATCTTGGAATGGAAAAAAATAATCTGGAGTCTGAGGACCTATATTTGAATATTGGTTCTGCACTATAGGTTATTGGGCAAATAACTTTCTTTCTCTAGACATCAGAGTATTTAACTGGATAATTTTAAAAATTGTTTAAATTTAAATTCTCATAATTTCTGGGAAGAATTTTTTCCCTGATGATTTGATGATGACTTGCTTTTACAATTAAAGCCTTTTCATTAAAAAAGCAAAAACAACAATAACAAAACTCATATTATATTCTTTCTGTCCATGTGTGTTTCCCAATCCCTTCCACACAATATAAATCTCTAAGGACAAGGATTATTCTGTTTCTATTTTTGAATACCTAGAACATAACACAGTATTGGACATATAGTAGGTGCATTATAAATATTGATGGAATTGAAAAATGACTACATAGCACAGGTGAGCTAGAAAATAAGCTGAAACTCAAATTTTCTAATTCTAAAAGCCCTATTCTTCCAATACTGCCTGTCCTGATCTCAAATGAGAAATTTGATATCTTGCAAGTATATAAGGAACTATAATTGAGTACAATGAAGATATTAGACTGAAACATATTTGGAAAAATTTCAATTCATACTACATTAAAAGTTTACCTCTTGGGTTCCGGGTTAAGATGGCGGCAGAGTAAGAAGCAGCTCTTAACCTCTCCTGACCGAAACACACAAAACTCCTCAAGGGGACATAAAAACAAGCCCAGACGAACAGAGGAACCCCACAACAGGGCACAGCGTGGAAGGTACGTGGAATCGAGACATTTCCAGGCTATAAAGGGGTGAAACAGCTCTCACTAAATCACGGGCCGAGCAAACACCCCACCCCCACCCCCTCCACACACAACATCTATAGTGCCGAAGCCAGCTAAAAAGAAATAGAGCAAGTTTGGGGCACCCATCGAGTCATTGGCAGCTCCAGGGTCTGTTCCTGAGAGCAGCAAGATTTAGGACGCGAAATCTGAGCGTGGGAGCAGAGAGTGGACGCCTGGCGCAGAGCGTGGGCTGGGAGCACAGGCACTGGCAGAGGCTTGGGTAGAGGCAGACACAGCCAGGAACTAAAGCTCTGAAAACCTGAGTGGGGAACCAGTGTACACGGGTATACGACTGTGGTAGCAGCGCCCTGAGACTTGTAAAGGAACCTCCTGCAGAGGATCAAGCAAGGGGGTCCAGCAGGGGGCTTGACCTTGGGAAAAAACCAGAACACAGACCTCAGTAGCCAATAGACCGCAGACAGACAATGAGCACGAGGATAAACCTGAGAAGCTGCTGGGCTAATGATGGCTACCCAGTCTCAGGAAGCTCAGAAGAGAAAGAATAACAACAAGAAAAAGAAGCCTTTAACACTCGACAACTTTTACACAGAGAAAATCCAGATAACCGAGCAAACAGAGGAGGAGAACAAACAAGCATCCGGACCCTCCTCAAATAAGGAAAACTCCTCACAAGCTATGGAAGAGTTCAAAACTGAGATTTTGAGGAAAATGGAAGAGATCTGGCAAGAAAATAACTGTTTAAAAGGTAGAATCTTGCAATTGAACACCAGAAATGACCAGATTGAAAAGGAATAACAGAAGATTATGGCGGAAAACCAGAAGATTATGGCTGAAAACCGAAAGATTATAGCCGAAAATCAATCCCTAAAGGCTAGAATTGAGCAAGTAGAAGCTAATGACCTCTCAAGACAACAAGAACAAATAAAACAAAGTCAAAAGACTGAAAAAATTGAAGGAAACATGAAATATCTCAATGAGAGAGTGACAGACCAAGAAAACCGGTCTAGAAGAGACAATTTGAGAATAATTGGTCTTCCAGAAAAACCAGAAATTAATAGAAACCTGGACTCCATACTAAAAGAAATTATTCAGCAAAATTGCCCTGAAGTCCTACAACAAGAGGACAATATAGACATCAAAAGGATTCATAGAACATCCACTACATTCAATCCAGAGGAAAAAAAAACGGTTAGAAATATTATTGCCAAATTCAAAAGCTTTCAAACTAAAGAAAAAATCTCTCAAGAAGCCAGAAAGAGACAATTCAAATATCAAGGAGCACCAATCAGGATCAGACAGGATCTGGCAGCCTCCACGCTAAAAGACTGTAAGGCTTGGAATACAATATTCAGAAAGGCAAGAGAGCTGGGCCTGCAACCACAGATCAACTACCCATCAAAATTGACTATATATTTCCAGGGGAAAGTATGGGCATTCAACAAAATTGAAGAATTCCAGGTATTTGCACAGAAAAGACCAGGGCTAAATGGAAAGTTTGATATCGAACCACAAAAATCGAGAGAAACCTGAAAAGGTAAATAAGATACAGAGGGGAAAGAAAGAAAACTTATAATTTTTAAATTTGCCTTTTTAAGGGCCTCAGTGAGATCTAATTATCTATATTCCTATGTAGAGAAATGTTATGTATAATTCTCTCTAGTGAACTCTATTCACTATTATAATATTCACTATTATAGTAATCAGAAGAATAATTCACAGGGTGAGGGTGGAACACTAAATAATCTAAGATGGCGTGGGGGAGGGGAAAGAGATGGTAATAGCAGGGGACACCAAGAGAAACTTGAGTGAATAAGAAAATAGAATATTCTATTACACACAAAGAGGGCATGAGAGGGAGAGGGGACAAATACTACTATAAGAAGGAGAGGAAGAGAGCATAAAGAGGTAATAATCAAACCTTACTCTCAGTGTAATTAACCAGGAGAGGGAAGAGTAGCTATATTATCCATTGGGAAATAAAACTCTTATCTAACGCTTCTGAGAAAGTCAGAAGGGATAAACCAAGGGGAGCAGGGGAGTGGGGAGGTCAAAAAAAAGGAGGGGTGAAGGGGGAGGTAATTCATAAGGCCTTTAAAAACAAAAAGAGGGGGGAAAA